>NC_079173.1:14301290-14318790 GCF_947568905.1 Ostrea edulis | reverse complement strand
TTTTGTTTATGCTTGGCCCAATTTGGTCCATGATAAAGGGGTTAGTCTTGCATGAGTAGTTTTATTTTGGATTTATTTTTAAAACCTACTTTTGCAAAAACAACAGCTGCAGTGAGTAATAACCATGCATACAGTGTTGATTCCATAACCACGTGCATCTCTTCCACAGAGCAAAGAACGAGATCACAGTGATACTCCAACATCTGCCACGCTGAACGCCGGCACTCTGTAAAAAGTAGTGCGGGCGTGAAGCGTCGCGGTTCATACCCTTATGTATTTTCAAAAATGAAATTTATTTTTAATACTTACATGCACATTTTACTTTCATGTCTGTCGTAATTCTAAGTAGACGTAGTACATGACAGGCGAAGATAACGAGCAGTAATCGATCTAATCAAAAACGGACCCTGAATATACCAGAGGTGGAATCAGATGCCTAGGAGAAGTAAGCATCCCCTGTCGATCGGTCACAGCTGCCGTGAACACTATGTCTTGATCAGGTAAACGGAGTACATTTATCAAGATTCATACGTACATTGGGCACATCTGTGTTGCATTCATGAGGAAATGGCTATCATTAGATATTGGTAAAGATATCGAAGGCAAACACATTGGAAATGTCGATATATTGTTATAAACCCCCGAGATAGACCGAGCCCACGGTGGACATTCAAAAGGTTTCTTTCGGAATTATCTCTCTAGACAAGAGCGTACAAATGTTTTTACAGTTTGTCAAAAAAATGTGCAAGCAATCTGAATGATAAAATATTGTTATGAAAGATAAAAATGTACATGTATAGTATTGATACTACTAGGGGTTATATAACATAGGTCATGCCTGTTGCCCGATCCTATTGAGTTTCCCAATAAAATATGTTTAAACAATTGTACGTGCACTCTAAAAGATATACCATATCTTTGCAATGCATGTAGTTGTGAATTGACAGGTGATGAATCCTTGCCAGGTTTGTTTAGCAGGACCAGTGCTCAAAGTTTACCAGTTCATATCTCTGTATGAGAAAGTGACTCGGGTATAGGTTGTGGCCCACAGGCCTTCTGTTCTACAGTATCATGATATATAGAATATACTGAAGCGAGTATTATCTGTTAGATTTTCTATATAGAACTGGAACTGCCATCAGTACATTGTAGATAACGTACATTGCGCATGTGGCTGCTGTTATTCGGCAGTAAGTAAAGCCCTGACCGCATTGATTCTTAGTCATCATGGTTCTCTGTATAATGTTATCGACAGTGTGCCGTGCTAGCGCTAGATAATCTGAATAGGTACAACAGAAGTGTAACGTCGTCCATTTTCTGGCATCTCTGTAGCATGTGGTTTAAATTTACCACGGATTGCACCAGATGAAATGCCAACTACAAATTTGTAAACATATTTAGAAAGATATTTCAATAAATGTCTTGGTGCATTTTATTGGCACGGAGATATATATACGTACTATTTTGTCATAGTAAGCAAAATCTATCAATAACCTATCTATTAATAAAGCAACACTTCTTTTTTATTATATTAGCAGTTCTCTTCGTAAATTAAAGATGTACATGACTTAGCCTTGGAACAGATTTTATTATAAAAGAAACAGCACCTCGTGTGAGATACGAGGTCTCAATTATTTCATGTGATATTTTCCCGGAATGATTAAAAGATGTTTGTTTGCAAATAAGAGATTTTGCTGTGATTTAATGCATGTTATGAAAATGCAATTTAGATAGACGTTATATTTTTTATATGAAGATTTATTGATTGTATCTTCTTTAACGTCTCTTTCGAGAATGTTTCACTCATTTGGATACGTCACCAAGACCGGTGAAGGGCCTTTGCTCGACGCTTACGGCCATTGAGCATTGAGGGTTCTTTAAATAGCGTGCCACACCTACTGTGACACGGGGCATCCGTTTTTAAGGTCATCTCCGAGGACCCGTGACATTCACACCTGATGCCGAGCGTTTGGCGATGGAACTGTCACTACCTGTTTTAACGACTTAGGTCTGTCGCGGCCGGGATTCGAAGCGCGGCCTTCCGCATGCGAGGCGAACACTATAACCTCTAGACCACCGCGGCGGGGTTTTTTTTAAATAAAGAAGTATCTATGAAAATTTAAAACGTTATTTAATTTGGTAATATTTTTTTAATCTATATCTGAAATTTCAAGAAACATGTCAATTAGAAAACGATATATCAGACAAATATATCTTAGAAAGAAATTGAAATGAAATGGCAATAATTCAAAATTATTTTTCAAATCTGAACCAAGCCCGATCGGAATTATAAAAACGTCGTCTTAGAGAACTTTAATCAGAAAATTGCATTCCCCTGATGTAAAATGGTCTACAAATGACATGATTTTATCAAGCTAAATGATTTCTTACTGTAAAGCGCGTAATGGTAGTAACCATATGACTATTTTGCAAATTTCTGCCAATTTTAATCGGGATCAGTGTTTTTGTCTCTAGTTTGGAAATAATGAGTTTTCTGAAATTTGGTCATTTAATTTCAATTTGATTTTTAAATATATTTGTTTAATGAAAGATGAAGATAACGAACAGTGATCAATCTGATACTCCTATCAAAGAATACAAAATATAGAGTTGGATTAACACGGACCCCTGGATATACCAGAGGTGGGATCAGGTGCCTAGGAGTAGTAAGCATCCCCTTTCGACCTGTCACATCCGCTGTGAGTCCTATATCTTGATAGGGTAAACGGAGTTAAGTGTGCCAAGAACGGCTTAAACCTATAAACGGTATGAAATACTAAGATATATAATTCTTGCAATATGTTTCTTGAAGATCTTAGCTTAGACCCTGAGGTCCACGCAGAACGCATGTACGCGATGTTAATCCGGGTGCTTTGGGGGAAAAGTCAGCTTGCACATTCACAAGTAGATGTGGGAACAACGCTTGACCTAATATGTGTTTCTTCTCGATCGTTGTTCTGATTGCACCGGTCGCTCAATGACGCTCATAGATTGGAACCTAGGGTTGCACGTCACCGTACTGCTCATGGGGTCGGGGTGGGGGTGTGGTTGTTCGTGCATGCACTAATACATGTTTATCGGAATCAGAAATATATATATATATATATATATATATATATAATTATATATATATATATAATTATAAAATGAAAGCGCTTGCGTTAACCTGAGGATTATAAAATGAAAGCGCTTGCGTTAAATTTTTAACTTTGTGTACTGTTTATTCTATTTCTTTTAATATATATATATATATATATATATATATATATATATATATATATATATATATATATATATATATATATATATATTTCATGAACAATTTTTAATCGAATTAAAAAAATGTTCTGTTTGTTTTAGTATTCTTGATAAAGACGATAAATGTTGTGGAGTCTAATTTATATATTTATACATAATTACATGGCAGCATATTCACCTCAACAACGCTCAACTACGAAAGTACATGTAATATATTGTTGTTCATAACACTCTAGGTACCACTGAGCTAACGCAACCGGTTATTCGAGGGTGAAATCATACTTCATATGCAGTGCTTTAACGAGCCATTACATAAACGTTGGGTGTAAATCGCACCTTTAAGAATAGATACAACAAGTGAATTTAAAAAGCACGACAAAACCCCTATCAAATGACAGATAATTTAATTTGCGATATCTTGTATTGTACATTGTATAAACCAGTAAAAATGTAATGAAATGAAAACATTCCTACATCGTTTACTTAAGTTCTTCTTTTTTTTTTTTTTTTTACATGTCTAATTGAAAGGTCGTATGTATGTAAGATCGTTTGTATCGAGAATCACAGTTATATTACCGACATGTTACTAAACATTAATGTGACAGCGTTTTATCGAGATAACATTGATGTTACTGACATGTTACTAAACATTAATGTGACAGTGTTTTATCGAGATTCACCTTGACATTGCTGAAATGCTACTTGTCATGTTTGAAATAAATCATGAATGGAATATGGAATGCCCTTACTTAAGAAATAAAATTTCATTTTTGAAAATTCATGAGGATATAAACTACAACGTTTCACGCTGGTATACTAGCGGCGTGAAGTTTAGCAGTTCATACCCTCATGCATATTCAAAAATGAAATTTTCATTCTACTTTGATTTTTGTTGGAATTTCCAGCCATTGAAATAGGCGTACTATATTTATCAAGATTCATACGCGCATTGTGTACAACTGCTTCGCATTCATTACAATTTGTAACTTGTCAAATGCAACAATATACACATGTACACGCGCATAATTCGCCGCTTTAAACTCAAGACTCACGACGGAATATCAGATTGTCACTTTGGGCACTAATTTAGAAAGTGAAGATAAATCTATTCTCGCTCGATGCTTATTTTGTCTGAACGTTATTCTAATCTGCAGAATACTGGATCGAAGTCGTAACTTTGTCTCTTTGAGGAGAGAATTAAAAAAGTGTACTAGAATCACCCTTTGTCAAGGACAGGGAGATGATAACTGTGGCGTATCTGTTATGGGAACCATGTGTGTTTACAGGCGTCTGATGACAAATGAACAGCTATGAGTAGGAGCGAGAAGAGCTGCTACGATCGGACACTAAAAGCAAAGTCACAACAGCTGCGCATTGATCATCACGTGGTATCAGCCATGACAATCTGCAGCTAATTTTTTAAGCAATATTAGAAGTCATTTTGGTGTCCAAAGTTTTTGTTGTGAAATTGTGATTAACTATTTTGATGAAAGAACAAAATAAGGTTTATAAAATTTTGTTATTGATATTAGTGTTAGAAAATCTATGCAGAGGCTCTGGATGAAGCAAAATTGCTTGGTTGTCTTGCCGCACAAAAAATTGATTCTGTATATTTCTTTATGATCAATAGAACCGAAATGTTTATTATGATGACATTTTAAACTTACTTTTAATTTTATTAATGAATATGGTTAAAGAATAAAGATACGTACAAAACTATCTTAATTGCAAATTTTTACAACGAAATAAAATTTTCATGTTTAGAGCTAATATTTTTACAACAAAATAATTTTTTCAGGTTTAGAATGAATATTTTTACAACAAAATAAAATTTTCATGTTTAGAGCTACATGTAATATTTTTACAACAAAATAATTTTTTCAGGTTTAGAGCTATATGTAGTTTTGCTTTAAGTGCAAAGTGATAATGCCTTGTACATTTTCTTGTGTGAACTTACAACCTCTGTAAAGGGCACAATGTGCGAACAAAATGTAAGACATTAACATTATCTCTTAGAATGCCCATTGTACCATCAACTCAGGGCCAGGTATCTTTTAAATCTAACACAATTGTGTAACATTAACACAAATACTCTGCTTTTTGGAAATTCACACTTATCAGTATCTGAAAACATAACTATATTTCAATCAGTACATAAATTTATTATTCAAAGTAAAAGATTTGCTGTACCCTATAAAACCTGATATATCAGCAATACTTTCGCTTGCATTCTAATATTTGCCTTTTGTATATGTTCTGAATGATGTTGAAATATTCACACAACCCCATCACACATTATCACCACCATTGTTTTATTATTATTTTGTATGTACATGTAAATGACGAATCGCATATGTATGTTATTGCCACAACCATAACACGATTCTGATTTATTAATGTAAAATAGGAGACGGATTTATATAAGTGCTAGCACTTGTTTCCGAATCCTGTTAATTTTGCATCTGTTTGTATGTTTCATGTAATGTTTCATTTAATAAATATAGTTTAAACCAAAATGTAAGACCTATCATTTATTAATCAGTAGAAATTTACTCTAAACTGTAATTACAATTTTGTGTGACACTAAACAAAGAAAGCAACACTGTGGGGTTTTTATTTTATCCCCATCTTCCTGTTCCACGAGAAGTTGATTCTTGTTATAAATGTCACATATGATTTTAATTAAAATTTAGGGCGAAATCACCACTGATTAAAAGAATAACAAGTGACGCGCAACACTCTCGGGTTTACATGCATAAAATATCGCTGATGCTAGACAATGCATGTGCCACACATAGCGACGCTGTGATGCCTTCATATTTATTTAACTCATTAACTCATTACCACGTATTTCATAGAATGATTATTCTATCCTAAAAAATGCAAAGATCATTTGCCAAAGAAAATCCAAAAGATTATTCCTATATATTTTTTATCATCGACCATGCACGTTTGTTATAGAAATACGGTGCCCCCACGTGTGAATTAGACTATTTTTCTCTCTATATTTCTACATAATACGATGTGAAAGGCGTCGACCGCTTTCTGTGTCGTGGGTGTGGAATCAGGAGATTCGCTAACTATAGATACTGAGAATGCATTCCGTACAATTCTATTTATAGCAGTGTCATATATTTCTCTACATATTCAACAAAAAAGGTCACTTTCGCTGAAAGAGGACACCACCCCGGCGGTGAAAACTTCCAAAATGACGCAAAATTATCATTTATGTCAATGGCTGTCAAATACATGTATATGTTTTACAATATATCAAATAAGTTTAATATCTAATTTCTATAAACGCAGGGAAAATATCCTTCATTGTCAATTGAGAAATAATGCGAACGACTTAAAACTGCTGAACTTTTTATTCATGAAATTGTTGTTTGTAACTCATTCTGTTCTTCAATGAATAACGTCATTTTCCATTTGAGTCTTTTTTGAAATATTGCAACTTTATGTTCCAGTTTCATTGAATGCACACGTATTTTTGTATGAGATCTGTATAAAAAGTTATAATGTTCAATATGTGCGTACATGCTATGTACTTACATAAATAATCAAAGAGATTCAATTAAATTCAATATGAATGTAGAGTACTTAATGAAATATTTACAACAACAACCCCTCTCTCTCTATCTCTCCTTTTCTTTTCTTTTTCTTTATATTTCATTATGTTTTTTGTTTTTCTTCTATTTTCTCTAAATTATTATGAAATTATAATTAAAATTTTGCCATTACAAAGATAATTATGCTACTGACTTTCTACTGATATGTTATATTTGTATAGACGGAAACAACTTATCTTATCATCATGCGCCAAGCTAAGAAGGACAAAAAGCGCAGAAATTTGGTCCGGGGTATTCTATACATAAAGGAAGAGGCGTATACGCCACCTACCAGATCCGCCCCGGCACAAATCCACACTGGCCAACAGAAGGGAACTCTGCATGTTTATACATTGAACTAAATATTCATAAATCAGTTTGTCCTCCTAGATTACGTACATGTAACATGTATATATATCTAGTGTAATTGTGCCTTTTTTTCTAGAATGATTTATATTGTACCTCTGACAATGCCTAATTACAAATTTACAAATTGTACCTCATGTACCAATGTATAGTTAGTTTGAGTGATTAAACTGAATTAAATGTACATGCAATAATTATCAACCTTCTTGATATCTTTATAAGAACCCCATTGGAAATAAGCTAATTAAAGCTTTTATGGGTTGTCCTTAGGTTATTATATCATCAAATGTCATGTTATTCATAGTCACTTATTCTTTAAGTGTTATAACTGCATAGTGCTATAGATTATGCCAGGTTTCAATTTGTTATTTTAAATTTATAATTATGACATTCTGTAATGTTTTATGCCGGAATAAAATGAAATGAATTGAAAAAAATATCTCTATTACTTTGACAAATGCAACTAAGTATGTTTTTATAATGTGTACATGCAATGACCTTGAGAGAGGGATTATATAGGCTCTGCATAATCCTATTATGTTATACATAGTTGCATCAAATAGGCCACATCACAAACTATTTAACAACAGAAGCAACTAAATCTCTTGTGAACTCCCGAGTTACATCAAGGTTAGATTACTGTAACGCTCTCCTGGCTGGTGTTCCAAAGAAAGTCCTGAACAAGCTCCAACTATATAACAATCGGTCACTCTAGTTGTTCCAAAAAGTCGAACCGTTACGTACGGGGATCGGTGTTTCAGAACAATAGCTCCAAAACTGTGGAATGCCCTTCCAGAACATGTAAGGGACTGTAGAACACTGTGTGCATTCAAGAAGTCACTGAAAACACATTTTTCCATCAAGTTTTCCAGGACTAGTTTCTATCATTTCAGTTATTCGTGTTTGCTGTTTCAGTGCATTAAGATTATCTTATCTGTTCTTGGTTTTTGAGTACCATTTTGTGATGTTTTATTTAAAAAAAAAAAAAAAAAGAATATGAAAAGAAAATTCATCGTTGAAAAAACAGCGAGGATGATAGTAACGGAAATGAATGATGATAGTAACGTAAGAACTTTCGTTACTATCATCCTCGCTGTTTTTTCAACGACGAATTTTCTGTTCATATGAGCCGTATAAAAGATAAAATAACACCTGATCGTAATTGTTGCTAGTTTATGATATTTCTTACCTACATATCATTCGCAAATAAACAATACAAATAGATATGATAAGTAAACGTGGTCTTTCCAGAATTTCCTTCCGCCATCTTGGGATGATAGTAACGATCGTTACTATCATCAGTTTAATACCAGTGATGTATTATACCTGAGACATTATATGCTGTGTGTGCGTGTGTGTATTTCATTATTATTATTATTTCAATACGCCCTGAAACTGATGTTTATTCTTATCTAGCATATTTATGGTATCTTGTGTTTTCATGTTTTATATGTACAATCAGGATAGGTACAGCTACAGACTGTTACATGTGATAACGCCTTTTATATCATTGCTTTTTAATGTTTTATTTATTTTTTATGTATTATGTGTATAACATTCTGTTGTAAGGTATATATGCATTGTAAAGCACCTTTGAGCGTACATACTGTATGAAAACTAATTTTTTCAGGATTTTTGGATTTCATTGATTTATCAAAGTTTTTCAAACTTAGAAAAATGATATGTTTCTGTTATTTTGTAAATGTTCAGATTGAAATAATCATATACTGCCATCAAATTTTATTTTTGCGTTTCTAAAATATGGATAATGTGAGTTTCGAAAATAATGCCTGTAGTCATACCCCCAAAACCTATAAATAGCATAATTATACTAAACCTTTTTCCGGAATTGGGATTCTTTTTCTCTTTCTCCGCTGCAGATTTATTGTTAATAGAACGAAAACTTGTTATAATTTTATCATTGTTTTACCAGGGGATGCATAACCCTTTTCTCTTCATTTTGAAATAATACTATAGAATAATAAATATTTTCAGAGATTTACTGACGTATGATTGCTTCAATGGTTAGACACAGGTAGAAGTAAATCTTTTGCTTTTTACGTTACGGTATTTGGGGGTGGACAGATTTAAATATCAAAGTACTGAAAGTACTGATGGGAGTTGATTTTATGTAGGTTTGCACCAGAATATCTTCTGGGATTGAGAATTATTCCAATATAATAATAAAAAATAAAGAAGTACACTAAAAATCATAAGTTTATGTTGTGTCTCTATAACAATCAACCCACAATTATTTATGTGTACATACATATAGACACGTGTAAGTTAACACATTGTCTGGATTCTATTTTAATATTCCAACATATTATATAGTAATACTCTTTAAAATTGCTCAATTTTGTCAAAATATTACTACACTAATATTCTAGCACAAGAACATGCTTGGAAAAACTCCACACATAACTTGATAGTTTTTTTAGTTTATGCTAATTTTTCATTTTCTACTCTTAGATATTGACATGACTTACACAACTAAACAATTCCCCATTGCTTGAAGTGCAAGAATTTGTACTTAAACATAAGATATTTACGTATCCTTTATCTTTTGAATTGTGTATGATCTTAATTAAAATTCAATTCCTAGAGCTCTATGCAAATCATCTAGGAAAATATCGATGTACATAACTTCGTAAGCATCAACAAATGACAGTAAAATAGCTAGAATTTATTCAATTTCCAAAAATAGCCACGTGGTCTTAATTTTGCACATGTGAAAAGGTGAAGATAACGGACAGTGATCAATTTAATAAATCCTGAAAGGAATACAAAATTAAGAGTTCGACAAACACAGAGTCCTGTATATATTAGAGGTTGGACCTGGCGCCTAGGAGGAGTAAGCATCCCCAGTCGACCGGTCACACCCGCCGTGGGCCGTCTGTCTTGATCACTTAAACGCATGTGATTGTGTACAGGGCTCCATTTCCCACCCCTCCTTGTATTTTTGAATGGTATTTCGGGTGTAATTTTGATACAATATGAAACTTCAGTCAGTTCAGTATTTCTTTAATGCAATACTCAAATCTCGCATAGAAATAGTTTTTTTTTTTAAATGTCATATCAATGATCATTAAAAATGAATAAAGTGTGCAATTCAGCGCGTGACATTTTTAAAAAATCTGCACTTTGCTGAGAAATCCTATCAAAAGTGCAATTACCAACTGAAAAGAACCGTTACGGTCGTTCTAAATCTACTGATGATTCTTGGATTAAATGCATCGCTATTTGGTGCGCAATAATTTCTTCACGCTGTTCAATGGCATCGTTATAACCTCACCACCTACAACGAACGCAAGGTGTGATGTTGATATATTTCTGTCGTGGCCCACTATTCTTAAAACACCCCCCCCAAAAAAAAAACCCGTGAAAAGGTTCACGAATACAATTAGCTGCAAGAAAAGGTAAGAGAATACCGATAATAGTAAAAAGACGTTTGTTTATTGTGTACAAACGGCTGGATAAGTTTAGGCTTATAGCATGGAAAATAGGGGAAATTTCTCTTTGGTGTCCTTAGTGTCAGAAAATACCATAAAAAGTGAAAATGGTAATTTAGATTTGGATGTAAAAGAAAAATTTAAATTTCCAATGTCTGGAAAAATCATTGGGAACATATCCAAATATCTTACCTTTGTAGACTCTTAATAATGTTTTGGAGCATAATGGTGTTGACGAAATGTCTATTTGAAGGTTAGATCAAACAAAACAATATTTGATTATGATCTAAAATGATATGGGGGGTTTGGGATCGGAACATGTCAGTCGTTTTTAATTATCATTATTATTATTATCATCATCAATATACACACCACATATGGGTGGGATGCCTGCATATGTGCTTCTTGATGGCATGATATTTGGTTAATCTTGTAACAAAAAGTTTTGATTTTTTTTATCAATTACCCAAAGAAATAATACTATTTGATTTTTATGATCGAATTTGGATCTGAACACATGGAAGGGGCTTGATGAAATATTTTGTTTATATAGAGTCACACCTTTTGAAAAACGAACGGTATGTGAAGCATTGCCTTTTGCAATCTGACTGAAGTACAAACCTATATTATATTAAAAATATATCATTATATCAATCTGACTAAAGTACAGACCTATTTTATATAAAAAACATATAGGTATATCAGTCTGCCTAAAGTACAGAACTATATTATATTAAACATATATAAGTATATCAATCTGACTAAAGTACAGAACTATATTATATTAACAATATATAGGTATATCAATGTTACTAAAATACAGAACTATATTATATTAAAAATATATAAGTATATCAATCTGACTAAGTACAGACCTATATTATATTAAACATATATAAGTATATCAATCTGACTAAAGTACAGACCTATATTATATTAAAAATATATAGGTATATCAATCTGACTAAAGTACAAACCTATATTATATAGATCTGTACTTTAGTCAGATTGTGTCAGTTGTGCTTTCATGGTTCTTTCAGATTTCCATGAAAATTACAAACCAAATCGTGAAACGCTGTGAAGGTTTTTATCATATTTGTCTTTCCACAACAGGCTTGGCCAGTTATAATGAAATTATGGTCTCTTTGGCCAGGACCTCGTCTTGGGATAAATTGTTGACTGCGACAATATATTTTCATCTATTTAATTCGTAGAAAGAATCCAATTTGCATTTTAAGATGTGATAAGTGAATGACTTTATAGTAAAACTACACTTTCAGTAAACGATGCATACAGCTTTAAAACTTTTTCATATCATTCAACATGATGAACAGAATATCAAGAAATTCATGGTTTTTTTTTCACTCCCTCTTTTTTATTGAGCGATTTTAACTTAAAAGAAAATAATGAGCTCAACTTTGTGTATAAATAATGAAGATTATGTGAATCGACAGAGAAGTGCATCTAGAATATAAGTGTGATTGATTCTACACAATTAGTAATGTAAAAGTCTAAATGAATATTTTAAATTAATCAGATATTATGGAAAGTTATTTCACCATTATGACTCTTAAAGGCAATAAAATCATTGAAGAACTTGGTGGCGGCCACGGGAAAATATGTATTTTTTTTTAAATGGAAATTTTTTCATCATGATTATGAATCTAAATAGCAATAAGATAATTTAATTTCTCTATTTAACAAAGGAAAACTAAATTGACATTTTATTTATTACATATACCGATTTTCTAATTTCTGTTGTTACACACTTGGTACACGTGCTCTATCTGTCAATCAGCTGACACTTGGTCGCGGCCCACGGGGAAATGTGTATAAAAATGTGTATTAAAAAACCCTGAAATTCTATGGCGTGTGGTTTGATTTTCTTCTTGTGAATCTCGCGAAAATTTATCGCACGCAAATAAATGTTGGTTTAGAGTATTAAAACAGGAAATATAAAATACAGTAAAATATCCGTATCTCGAATATGGTTTATCTCGAATACCCTGCTTGAGTCGAAGTCGACCGCTGGTCCCGGCCGTGTTCCCTATATAAATGATTTTAAAAATTCCGGATATTTCGAACACGGTAATCTCGAATACCCCGCTTATGTCGAAGTATTTTCAAGGTCCAATGCCCTAAATTCACCTGGTTTATCTCGAAGTGCAGTCAATTTTCCGCTCTGCTTACCATACCTGGCGTCGTTAAGTCACACATTCACGCCCGCGGCTACACATAACTACTTACTTTTATATAGAGGATCTACATTATATGTTAATCGTTTTTCAGAGAGGGGAGAGAGCAGCCAAAGAAGATGACTTCACACTTCTAAAAACTTCTTAACAATTAAAAGATAAAATGTTTAAGCTAGACCCAACACATATATTAATTTTTGCCGATCTTCAAAACCCTTATTATTGTCATTGTAATCGTGTTTATATTGTATGTACCGCCATATTTTCATATTGTATGTACCGCCTTATTGTCAATGTATTGTACCGTGAACATATTGTATGTACCACCATATTGTCAATGTATTGTACTGTATACATATTGTATGTACCGCCTTATTGTCAATGTATTGTACCGTGAACATATAGTTTGTACCGCCTTATTGTCAATGTATTGTACCTTGTATATATTGTATGTACCACCTTACTGTCAATGCATTGTACCGTGTATACAATGTATATTATATGTACCGCCTTATTGTAATGTATTGTACTGTGTACATTTGGTATGTCTCTCTTTATTATCAATGTATTGTACCGTGTACATATTATATGTACCGCCTTACTGTCAATGTATTGTACCATGTACATATTATATGTACCGCCTTATTGTCAATGTATTGTACCGTGTACATATTGTATATACCGCCTTATTGCAATGTATTGTACCGTGTACATATTGTATATACCACCTTATTGTCAATGCATTGTACCGTGTACATATTGTATATACCGCCCTATTGCAATGTATTGTACCGTGTGCATATTGTCTTTACCACCTTATTATCAATGTATTGTACCGTGTACATATTATATATACCACCTTATTGTCAATGTATTGTACCGTGTACATATTGTTTGTACTGCCTTATTGTCAATGTATTGTACCGTGTACATATTGTATTTACCACCTTATTATCAATGTATTGTACCGTGTACATATTATATATACCACCTTATTGTCAATGTATTGTACCGTGTACATATTATATATACCACCTTATTGTCAATGTATTGTACTGTGTACATATTGTATTTACCACCTTATTATCAATGTATTGTACCGTGTACATATTATATATACCACCTTATTGTCAATGTATTGTACCGTGTACATATTGTTTGTACTGCCTTATTGTCAATGTATTGTACCGTGTACATATTGTATTTACCACCTTATTATCAATGTATTGTACCGTGTACATATTGTATATACCACCTTATTGTCAATGTATTGTACTGTGTACATATTGTTTGTACCGCCTTATTGTCAATGTATTGTACTGTGTATACAGTGTATATTATATGTACCGCCTTATTGTCAATGTATTGTACCGTGTACATATTATATGTACCGCCTTATTGTCAATGTATTGTACTGTGTACATATTATATGTACCGCCTTATTGTCAATGTATTGTACCGTGTACATATTGTATATACCGCCTTATTGTCAATGTATTGTACTGTGTACATATTATATGTACCACCTTACTGTCAATGTATTGTACCGTGTACATATTGTTTGTACCGCCTTATTGTCAATGTATTGTACTGTGTACATATTATATGTACCGCCTTACTGTCAATGTATTGTACTGTATACATATTGTTTGTACAGCCTTATTGTCAATGTATTTTACTGTATACATATTGTTTGTACCACCTTATTGTCAATGTATTGTACTATGTACATATTGTTTGTACAGCCTTATTGTCAATGTATTTTACTGTATACATATTGTTTGTACCGCCTTATTGTCAATGTATTGTACTGTGTACATATTGTTTGTACCGCCTTATTGTCAATGTATTGTACTGTGTACATATTGTATATACCACCTTATTGTCAATGTATTGTACTGTGTACATATTGTTTGTACCGCCTTATTGTCAATGTATTGTACCGTGAACATTTTGTATGTACCGCCTTATTGTCAATGTATTGTACTGTGTACATATTGTTTGTACCGCCTTATTGTCAATGTATTGTACTGTGTACATATTGTATGCATCGCCTTATTGTCAATGTATTGTACCGTGTGCATATTGTATGCATAGCCTTATTGTCAATGTATTTTCCTGTGTACATACTGTTTGTACCGCCTTATTGTCAATGTATTGTACCGTGTACATATCATATGTACCGCCTTTTGGTCAACGTATTTTACTGTGTACATATTGTTTGTACCGCCTTATTGTCAATGTATTGTACCTTGTACATATTGTATATACCGCCTTATTGTCAATGTATTGTACTGTGTACATATTGTATATACCGCCTTATTGTCAATGTATTGTACCGTGTACATATTGTTTGTACTGCCTTATTGTCAATGTATTGTACCGTGTACATATTGTTTGTACCGCCTTATTGTCAATGTATTGTACTGTGTATATATTATATGTACCGCCTTATTGTCAATGTATTGTACCGTGTACATATTGTATATACCGCCTTATTGTCAATGTATTGTACCGTGTACATTTGGTATGTATCTCCTTATTGTCAATGTATTGTACCGTGTACATATTGTATATACCGCCTTATTGTCAATGTATTGTACCGTGTACATTTGGTATGTATCTCCTTATTGTCAATGTATTGTACCGTGTACATATTGTATATACTGCCTTATTGTCATATTGTACGTACCTCCTTTTGGTGAAGGTATTGTACCGTGTACGTATTGAATGTATTGCCTTTTAGAAATTGGTAAAAGGGTGGTCTCGGTGTATATTGTCGTTGGCAACAATATATGTGCTGAAGGACGACAATATGTACCGTGAGGGTAGATACAGTACTTAAAGTCGCCAACGACACTATGTCCTGTCACAGTCCCCATATCATATTGAACAAATGCAAACATCTTTATTTCAGGGTAGTCATCCATTTAGGTATTTATTCATCATATTTGTTTTGGAGTCGAAGGTCATATCATTTGAAACAGTTCTAATTATTTTCACCTTCGCCACTTGATCAATATGATTCATATTTTGATAATCAACATTTGATAAACACAAGGTTACCATTGGTATTGCTACCTTTAATGATAATGATGATACGATATGTATGCACGCACTCCGTGAAATTTACACCTACCTTAGACTAGGTGTAAAGCTTGCTATATAAAACACAATATATAACCAAAGACGAATAACTTTCTTCATTTTGGTTTTCATCGTACTGACGTATATGCACAATAGTCTGCATTGGATTATATAATTGTGTGTTAGAAGAGTTGCTCAATAGTTATTTCCCTTTGTTGAGCTCTTACACACGGTGAGACGCAAAATGCGGTCCTACACTAGATAGAGTACTTTAGAGTACGCTTGTAAAATTTCCTAATTTAATGCAATTTAACCGCTGTTCGTAGATGTTCTTACTTTAATATATATCTGGAACATATTGCGTTTGTTTTCATTATTTTAGGAATTATTTTAAGTTACAGTTTACGGTTTAATCACGATCCCGATCAAATTCAACTACATACTTACATTACATATTTACTAGCGCATTATATCTAAATTTCCAAGATAACGCCTTTATTCTATTTTTAAGTAATATGTTTTACGGCGTGACCGTGTTTGAGGGCGAAGCAAAAGAGTATTGGCATTAGTATCTATATCTAAAACAGGACAAAAACAACCCGAAGTTAGCACGAGGACGGAGCTGTATCAAAGCATCCTAATTTTGGACATTTGATCGGCCTATATATTGAACTCGGGAAATATAACGCAATTGATGTAAACAGTACATTGTGACGTCATATTCAGCGTCGTTATTTCGCAAATTTACAAACACAGCGTTTGAACCACAACAACAAACATGGCGTTAATCGTGGAGTGATTATATATGATTACGAAAATAAGAGCTACATGCTTTTATGGATTTTATTTAGCATCTCAGAACGACGTGAACTTGGGTAGACGAGATTCGAAATGGAGAAATACATGTCCACGCGCTAATATTCGAATCGACGCCATTGGTACCAAAATTTTCAAGTTCCATAGGTATGGTTTAATTTTTCATTAATTTCCTATATTTTCCTTTTAAACATGTATATATTTGTTACCTATAGGGAGAGCTCCGCTCTCGCGGCCCTTCGGGCTGTGAGAGGGCTTCGCCCTCTAATAAATCTTTTTATTGTCGACTGAACAGTGGAGTCCTTGAAAATAAATCATTGGTATTTGTATTTAAATAAAAATGAAATAATTACTCTGCATTAGAACGAACAGTGATCAATCTCATAATAAATATGGAAATTTCGCAATGTCGAAGCTCAAGCAACCCCGTTTGTTATAAAGTCGAGTTGTTACTTTGCTGTTTATATCTACAATGTATGTTCAATAACATAATCGAGTAAGAACCTGTAGTATCTTTTCATTCGAGGTGCCTCGGATACATCGAATCGACATAAGTATTGTTAATAGATAAAACGTCGTCGATATATCTAAATGTAATGTCGAGTTGAAGGCCACAGCCTTTTTTCTCATGCAGAAGCTCTTTAATAAATTCTGCCTCGTATCCATTTTATAGCGTGGAATTCTATATTGTGTAGAAATAAACTCAGCCTAGATAAAT
>NC_079173.1:14048790-14296290 GCF_947568905.1 Ostrea edulis | reverse complement strand
TGTATTACAGATATATCAATTTTCTCATAATCGGTTATTACGTATGAAGGTATATCGCAGAATAATGATCGCGGCATTTTGTTAATCTTAACAATAACCATCATGGTAGAATAAATACTATTCCATAAAAGAAAAACTTTTAAAAACGTGTTTGAATTGTTGCGCACATGAATTGAATGAACAATATCTTTAATTCAAATGAATTTTTGAATGATTGCGTGTCTTAGTTATGTTATATTCATTGATATCATATACATGTACCGTAAATAAAACTTGATTCTTTGGAAGTCACTTGGAGCTCCAAATTAAATGTTCCTTATGTAACATAAATGATCTTTCTCAGTATTGAAAATTAGATAATGATTTTATGAATGCAATTGTAATCCGCCATGCCGAATAGTTGACCAAAGACAAAATGGACGGTTGTTCATAATTTCAACACTTGAAACTCAGTATTGCGAAGGTGTTTATAACGGTAGATTCTGTCCAGTGCGATAATTTAAGGACAGAATTATGAATACACGTGGTACCTTCTCGTCAAATGCAATAATAAAAAACGTAATGCACTATATGAAGACAAACAGAAAAATTGCTATATAGTAAACAGTGGCCTGATTTCTTGGACATTGTCAGGTAGTGTACATGAACAACCTAATTTCGGTAAAATGTTTTAACTTTAAAGTTATAAGGCGCAAATTTCCCAGAAGAGTCCCGGACCATTCGATGTCTGACTTATTGGACAGCTTTCGGCTTATTACTTTGAAGATCTGTGTTATCACATTAGATGTTCAACCTAAGGAAAAACTTTTTTGTGTTCATCCATGTGTTTGTACCTATCAGTAACTGTTATTAAATTATTACAAAGAGTCGTACATATACCAGTGACGTCTATAATCACGGGAAAAAAATATGTGTTGGATCGTTGATCTCAGTGGGGGAGGGGATGTCCTTCGTTGAATGAGATGTATATAAGTAATATAATCATGTATCTTCATAAAATGATAAATATTGGTCTAGTCTAAACTATTAAAAGTATAGCTAGGAAAAATTGTTTTAGCACTCTAAAACTGATGTCTCCCCTACCATTTTCCATAGTTTTTAAAAACATCTTAAAAGTGGAAAATCAAAACTAAGTCTTGCGATACGTAATATTCGCACACATGCATATGAGCTTCAAACAAGGAACAATGTTGTGAACATATGATAGTAAATTAAAATTGTCAACATACCAAATATCAAAGATCCATGTCAAAAGAGAAAGAAATTATGGTTCGTACAAAAAAAAAATACTCCAAAATTTTTATTTCACATTTACATAAAATGTCAAGGTCAAAGGTCAGCAAAATGGCATGTGACACACTGTCTATGGTATAGGCCTACCCACATATACAAATATTAAAGGCCTGAGTCAAAAGTCAAATTAAAGTTACAGTCCGGACAAAAGAAAGCCTTAAAAATTCTATCATTTGACCTTTATATAAAAGATCAAGGTCAAAAGTCATCAAAAATGGCACATGACATTCTATCTTATCATGGTATACTAACATACCATATATCAAAGACCTAGCCCAAAAATTATATTACTTATATTTGATCTTTACCTAAAAGGATAAGGTCAAAGGTAATCACAAATGACACGTCTCACAATGTCTTATGATTTACCCACAAAAGCCTACTAGATCTAGATCTATGTCAAAAGAAAAAAAAGTTCCGGCCCGGACAAACTTTGTATGAGAAGAAGAAGATGAAGAAGAAAATTGTATCTTGTTAAACGTCTCTCTCGAGAATTTTTCACTCATAAGGATACGTCCGGTGAAGGGCTTCAAATTTAGACCTTTGCTCAGCGCTTACGGTCATTGAGCAGTGAGGGTTCTTTAGCGTGCCACGCCTACTGTGAAACAGGTCATCCGTTTTTTTTAGGTCATCTCCGTGGACCCGTGACATTCATACCTGATGCTGAGCATTTGGCGATGGAACTCACACCAGTAGCCGGGGGGGGGGGGGGGGGGTTGGTTCGTGGGGTTCGTACCCTCCCCCCCCCCCCCTTGAAAAATCCTGCCTACGGGCCTGGAACTGCCACTACCTCTTTTAACGACTTAGGCCTGTCGCGCCCGGGATTCGAACCCCGGCCTTCCGCATGCGGTGCGAACGCTCTAACCTCTACACCACCGCGGCTTTAAGAATGAGAATGCATGGATGTTGGCGCTAGGGGGTCATTATACGGGAGGAAATCGGAGCACCCGGAAGAAATCGGAGCACCCGGAACACCTGGAGGAAACCCATGTGTCCGAACCGGCGACCACTATACCCTCTCACATTAACCACTCGGATCGAACTCGAGTTGCAGTAGTGAGAAATGAGAGCGCTACCTCTGCGCTACCCGGACACCCTTCCGAACTATCAAGGCACTTATGGATTGATTGATTGATTGCAGTTTCACGCCGGTTTGGCAATATGTCAGCCATTTTACGGCGGTACTCATCGATGCGTCGAATTTACATGTACATTATGGAAGCTTATCATACGTAAGATACACAATTATGAAAAACACTCAATATTTTTACCCGATGAGCCTGAAAAAAAACCCCACCCCAGAACACACGGGGAACAATATTTGAATTAAAAAAATACATCGCAAAGTTCAGTTCATAGTCAATGATGACTGTTCGTCGAGTTTGACTGGTCCAATACGCTACTCAACGTCACTTCCGACGTGAATTCCCTTGTATGAGACATGAAAGTTGTATGGGATTTCCATGGCTATGATGCTGTAACGAAAACAAAAACTGAAACAAAGATACAAAAACTGGGAGGTGTGAGGGACATGATTCGTCTGTGGTACCCAAGTTCGGTGATAAAGCCAAAAGAAGGTAAATAACGCGCATGATCAAAAGTACTAAGAATGGAATTACTAATAAGAGTTGTCGTTCGTAATAGATAAGGGCGTGTGCATGAACAATTACTTCTAAGAGTTGTCGTTCTTTTCATAATATATGCATGAAATAACATGATTTATCCATATTATTATGGGGTGAAGGTCACCAAAAATCCTAGAAAATGGAACACGATTATATGAGTGTCAATTTAAAATCAAGACATACATCATCCAAAAAGTCTTAAAGAATTACGACACACGTAACTGTGTTGAATTTACCATCAACAGATACTAGTGGACGGATTTCTCATCATACTTTAATTTAAAAACTGTCAATCTATGAGTATTTTGACAAAATACTGACATTTGGAACCCCATATGGAAGGATTGAAACCACAGTGAGTGGGCTGTCTCAGACGGCAAAGAAATTAGTTTTGAAATGAATTTTATGTCGGCAATTCAGAGAGATAACAATGACATTTAGGAGGTTTTAGGGCGAGTCAGCAGTGAATCACTTCAAAACGTGTAAATCAAATTTTAACACCTGTTTTGTGTTTTAAAACTTTAATCGATACCCTATATCAGATATGGATTTAAATTGCATCACCTTATTTTATTTAATCACGAGAATTAAAATTATGATACATTTCATTCAGACGTGTAAGCATGAGATATGTCCACTGTTTCGGATTTTGCTTTAATTACCCGGGAACCACGGTATGATTTGTGTGTAAATTATTCTAGTACAGCATGTAGCTATGGGTGTTTTTATTTCATACTTCCTACTTTCATCACTGCTGGAAAGTTTTTCGTTGTAATCTGATTGCGAGTATGATATAGCTCACTATAAAATTCGCATCATTACAAATTTAAAACATTAGGAATACCAGTATTAAAAAAAGCACGGTCGTGCAATGTGTTTGTTCCGACTTCACAAGAGATCATTCTTAACAACCAACACGCGTGCGTGGTTGACATTCACCAAGGATGGTTGTCCAAATAACAAAAATACGTAAATTTATCAAGAATTCAGTTATAAGAAGAAATCGTATCAATCCAACTATGATGAAATGATTGCTACCTATTGTTATGGGTCAGAACAAACCCTTAGTATAGTGCATCAGAATTTACAAACAAAAGGTAATTAAACAATTTAGGAGAGGGACTTGTAAGTTGTCAGAACTTGTTCGCAATCCTTTTGATTTCATCAATAAAATATGTTCAAAACAAAACAAACAATTAATAAGATTTATTTACAATTAATAATTGAAAGATAATTGTAACAATAGCAAAATACTAACTTATGGTGGATGAATAATAAATCCAAACAGAATTAATATTTACACACAGAAAAATAATAATCCAAAATCGTAATTCCCAGTGAAATTAAATCCAACAGCATATAAAAGTGTCTAACCAGAGCCCTTTTTTATCAAAAGAATTCCAGTGTATATACATGTATAACAGGAATGAATTTTCTAGTACAATCTTGAAAGATCATGATGCAACAATTACGTAATCTTACTACTAAAAATGACATGAAGTCTGGAACAATCTCGGTCACAGGTGTCAATGAAATAAACATCACCTTCTAGAATTATCAAGGGCACAAGTCTCCTCACAATAAATATAAACATCGTTTCTCAAGAACACTCCAGGTCAACCCAGTGCAAATAGTATTATACATGTACACAACATCTCCCCCTTAAAAAGTTTGAATGACAATGAAAACTCAAATATACAATAAACGTCACTCACAGCAACAACGAAATAACAAAGCATACTGAAGACACTCTTGATAAGACATCTGCTACATGTATAACACTGGCTTTGCCTTTGATGTGTTTGATATCAACATCATACTCTTGCAATAATAAGCTCCATCTTGTGAGTCTTTGATTCTTGTTTGGCATTTTGTATGTTTCTTTGAAAAATAAGAAACAACGCTATCTACATTGTCACTATGTTCTTGAAACAAAGCAGCACCGATTCCTACATCACTAGCATCTACAGTAAGCTTAAATCTGGAGCCGAAAGAACTCGACTACTCATGAGAACAGATTTAATTTTACAAAATGATTCGTTGCAGTCCTTTGTCCATACAAATGTATCCCTCTTTTGCAACAAGTTTGTAAGCGGACCAACTGTTAAAGAAAAATTTGGACAAAATTTTCGGTAAAAAAGCGGTCATGCCCAAAACTCTCATTAACGCTTTCTTGTTTTTAGGAAGCGGAAACTTTGGAATAGCCTCCAGTCTGTTTCCGTGACAGCATTCACCTTTCGAAAGTCGTACATAATCGGTAGTTGCCATCCGGTTTCGGTACGATAATGTAAGGTGAGCTCCAGCTACTTTTACTTGGTTCAATAATGCCATTGTCCAGCATGTACTGCACTTCTGTTCTTAAAGTTTCCTGACCTAGTTTTTGGCAAGGGTCCTACACAATCTATTCACACCACTGAATGGTTCTTCAAAGAGGGACAGATGAAATTTGCTGATTAGGTTTACCTACCATCTGACAAACATGACAAGACTTGCAAAATTCAGAAACATCCTTTCTTAACTTAGGCCAATAAAAATGACTCAAAATCCTGTTACAAGTCTTATTGATTCTTAAATGACCTGCCATGGGTGTATCGTGAACCAAACTCATGATGTCCGTACGATATATCACTGGGACCACTATCTGCTGACCACCCGCCATACTTCATCTGGTGGGGCATCAGATGGTCGCCATTTTCGCGTAAGGATCCCGGCGTTGGTATAAAAACACTCTCCAACTTTAGCAACCTCTTCTGGTGGAAGTGCCCTCTTGCTCAGTTGAATAATATCAGGGTCCTTATTTTGCTCGGACAGTAGCTGCTCTCTACTGAGGGTGTCCTGGTCCAACTGTATCTTGGGACCATCATTTTCACTGGTTTTCAGTGGAGACTCACTGTTATATGGCTGTCTGTTTTCATGTGAACTGCCATCATGGTCAAACAGGAAAGTGTCATTGAGGTAAATTTCATGAGATGAATCAGCTGTGTTGAGGAGTTGAACATGGTCAGCCTCGACTTCTTTTCTTCTGGTCATCGCTATAGTACCAGGCTGGATATAAGTCGTCGTCTTCTTCATCAGACGCGGCATTGAAAGTGATTGTTAATTTATAAGTAAAGATGTATTGCATGCGCCTTCTTTCAAACGTACCCAGAAAAAAAGATGGCGTTGTTGAAGTCATCGATTGTAGTTTATAGGAATACTAGCATTCACTGTACAGGATCATATGTGAAGCACTAAGGGTTAGTTAGATATGCACAGATCCAAGAATTGCTCAGAAAAATAGTATGTGGTATGCTAAAAGGACAGTCACGTCATCAGCACTCAGCTCGTTTTGAAAAAAAAAGTGTGTAACAAGAGGCACATGGGCCACATCACTCACCTGAATCACCTTGGCCCTATCTTTGTTCAGCTGCTGAGATTTTTCAACGTTCTGTTCTTCAATCTTTATTCCCCTGAAACATGTTGACCCCATTGTTGCCCCAACCTAGCCCAAAAGGTTCAAGACAACCAAACTTGTATCAACATGACCTTCCTCTTCCGGAGATGGTCAATGTCACAAGGCCATAGATCACGGTATGAAATGAAAGGTCTTGCCATAAGAAATCTATAAAATATGCAAGATAAGTATACTTTAAATAATTCTTGTAATTAGGGTAAGTTTTCTGAAAAGTAGGTAAAGGTCACAGGGACAAACATCACAATATCATATGATAGGTCTTGCCATGAGGAATATGCATACTGAATATGAAAGCCCTACCTTTGATACTTCAGGTTTGAATTTCGCGAAACAATCTTAACATTAAGTTTGAGTTTTCTTTTATTTGTATTCATATGAAGCAGAATTTATTCAAAAACTTCTACGTGAGAAGACAAAATCTCTCGCTGTGACCTTCAATTCGACTTTTAGATATATCGATGACGTTTTGTCTATTAACATTGATAGCTTTCATTCATATGTCGATTTGATATATCCCTGTGAGCTCGAAGTAAAGGACACCACAGAGTCGTCCACTTCTGCTTCATACTTAGATATTTTATTGAAAGTAGACATCAACGGCAAACTGACAACTCAACTGTATGACAAACGGGATGATTTCAGCTTCTCCATTGTCAACTTCCCACATTTATGTAGCAATATTCCATTATCACCTGCATATGGTGTTTATATATCTCAACTGATTCGATATGCAAGAGCTTGTTCTGGGTATAGTCAGTTTTTAAATCGAGGTAAGCTACTGACAAACAAGTTGATGGTACAGGGATTTCAACAGTCTCGATTGAAGTCAGCATTTCGCAAATTCTATGGTCGTTATAACGATCTAGTTCGTCAATACAACCTCGCATTGGGTCAAATGCTGTCTGACGTGTTTCATACCGATTGTTAAGCCGTTCTTGGCACACTGATTTGACTGCGGATAACTCCGTTTACCTGATCAGGATATGGGGCTCACGGCGGGTGTGACCGGTCAACAGGGGATGCTTACTCCTCCTAGGCACCTGATCCCACCTCTGGTGTGTCCAGGGGTCCGTGTTTGCTCAACTATCTATTTTGTATTGCTTGTAGGAGTTATGAGATTGATCGCTGTTCGTTATCTTCACCTTGCATTTGAGCGCTCAAAATTTGAGTTAAATCTCAGACTTAAGTCCAAGTTTCGACTTAAGTTAGTTTATCTCGAGAAATTCAAGCCAGGAGATATTTAATAGGTTAGTTTTTCTTTACAATAGGTCAAAATCTAAGGTCAAGATCACTATCATACAGCATGCAATCACACGAATGGTCTTACCATACAGAATCTATATGAATATACAAAATATGAAAGTCTACCTTAACCTTAAATTGTGAAGGAGATATTATCTTTAAGATTGATCGATCCTCATGTGATGCCATAGGTTTTTGCAAAAATCTTAATAAATTAAACTTTGCACATGATAGAAATATATCTTTTTAAGGAATGTTATTCACTGGATATAATAAAATATCTGGTAAACTAATAATACTGAAAAAGTTTATATTTTCCATAGATAATCAATTATTTATGATTAAAAAATGTTGTCAAGGGCAATAACTCCTATGCTGGAATCTCCTCTACTGGATGTCTATTATACATTGGTTTCCATAATATCCACAATTAATCTCTACATATTTATAAATTAGCAGTTTCTTAAAACTGTTGATATTTAAATGTTGTCAGTTCAACAAGTTTTTATCTATTTTTATTATTCTGTTTAACGAAAGTGTGTGATTTTCTGATGTTGATATATGCTTCTGTTTTTGTATGTCTGACATCTTTTAAAAGGTGGCAACATATCCATTTCCTTTGGTCATTAATCAAATTAAACTATATTGAGTGGAAATTAATAATGTTTTTCCACTTTTAACCATTAATATTGATAAGTCACACGAGGATGGAGCTACCTTAAAAGGGTCAACAACTTTGGAATTGAAACACAAGATTTTGTCATATATTTCAACTTTTCTGGCCCAGTGGTTCCTAAGAAGATTTTAAAAGATGCTTTCTATATTCCGCGTGTAAAAAGTTAAATCCCTTATTGTGGTCCCATCGTACCTCCGTGGGTCATAATTTGAAGAAACTTGAATCTCTAGGAAGCTTTCATGTAAATTTCAACTGTTATGGCCCAATGGCTCTTGAGAATTTTTTTTAAATGACAACTCCCGACGTTCGCCTTTTCTTGATTGGGTATGGTCTTTCATTTGCACAAACACAATTTCCCTTTACATGAGGATGATTTGTACCAAGTTGGATCGAAATTGACCGAGTAATTCTGGGGAGGAAGATGAAGATGTGCAAACTTTACAGACTGACGGACGGACAGACGACCGACAAACAGCGACCAGAAAAGCTCATTTCGCTTTCAATTCAGTTTTATTTCCATTACTTGTATTAAAGTTTTTTTTTTTTTTATATCTGTATTGTTAGAAGACGAAGACATGATTATGTATCTATTCCAAGTAATGATTGATTTCTGTTACTAATATTGTGTTGCCACCAACAGACAAATCAAGTTTAATTGAATACATTTTAAGTGCAAAAAGGACATGTTTAAAACAGTGTAGCTCAATAACAAGCATTGCGACCCCAGCTTTTCTTTTCGGTTTCCTAATTCTCCTTCAACGTAGAAATTAAAAATGCACTTCCCAAGAAATTGACATTACTCCAAATTTCAGGTGCGAACCTCTTTGATACATGTAGAATATTGTGTTTCATTTTGATTATAAAATATCGTAGTATTGATATCTTTATTAAAATCTAAGATAAAAATTGCACATATGAACCTTTAATGTATACATTATGGCACAAAATTAAGATAAACTACTTCCAGGAACTGACAAAAATCAGAATGGTGTAAACCCAGTCTTTTTAAACATGAATAACTTTTGAAATAGTAGCCCACATTCTGCACTTTCAGAAATCTTTATACATATGTATTATAGTAAAGCTAACATTGAATCAGCAACACTCCTTGCAACGTGTTGCAATTCCTGTAGTTAAACTGACATTGGACATAGACATAGCTGTGTAGTTAAAGTTCTACTGACATCGGGCATAGCTGTGTAGTTAAAGTTATACTGACATAGACATAGCTGTGTAGTTAAAGTTCTACCGACATCTGATATAGACATAGCTGTGTAGTTAAAGTTCTACCGACATCAGACACAGACATAACTGTGTAGTTAAAGTTCTACTGACATCAGACACAGACATAGCTGTGTAGTTAAAGTTCTACTGACATCTGATATAGACATAGCTGTGTAGTTAAAGTTCTACCGACATCTGATATAGACATAACTGTGTAGTTAAAGTTCTACTGACATCAGACACAGACATAGCTGTGTAGTTAAAGTTCTACTGACATCAAACATAGTCATAGCTGTGTAGTGAAAGTTCTACTGACATCAGACATAGACATAGCTGTGTAGTTAAAGTTCTACTGACATCAGACATAGCTGTGTAGTTAAATCTCTACTGCCATCAGACATAGCTGTGTAGTGAAAGTTCTACTGACATCAGACATAGACATAGCTGTGTAGTTAAAGTGCTACTGACATCGGACTTAGACATAGCTGTGTAGTTAAAGTTCTACTGACATCAGACATAGCTGTGTAGTTAAAGTTCTACAGACATCAGACATAGACATAGCTGTGTAGGTAAAGTTCTACTGACATCAGACATAGACAAAACGGTGTAGTTAAAGTTCTACTGACATCGGAAATAGAAATAGCTAAAAGAAACTATAAACGAGAAAGTCCGCTATATTTCTATCAAATATTTTATCTTCCTTAAATTTTCTAATTTGACTCGAGCAGTGCACATCTTCGATAGTAATGTTTTGGGGGATAGGACATACATGAAGTTTTGTAAAATGTCACGCTTATTCTCAAAACGACAATAAAACTATCAAAAATCAGCAGCGAATTCAAAATATTTAGATAATAAATGTGATTATCTTTTTCTTCATGTTTCCACGCGCGTGCAGGTATTTGAAGGAAACCTGTCAATGATTTTTAAAGTATTTATTGTTAGCGCAGACATGGGAGGGCTGGATTAACCAATGGTGAGTGGCAGTTGATTACCATTGCACATTGCCTCACCGCTGATTGTACACTGTCATGGCGTTGAACTAAACTCGTCCACAAAATACTGTAATGAGAACCGCCGAGATAAGAAATAACACCCGGGTACAGTCGTCCTTTTCACCCACAAGCAATTACATTTATATCGCTTGTGTTTGAATTTACTATTAAAGAAAAAAGGTATAGGACTCTATATATAGGGTACCCAAGTTAGCCGATGTAAAAACAATAAACCAAATGGTATAAAATTCTACTCTGATTGCTTGATTGATGTTTTCCGCCCCACTCAACAATTTTTCAGTTATCTGAACTCAGAAAATTGCCTATCATTTTTGGTCGAATTTTAGCTGGGTCCTGGCACTATACTACTAAACAGAATGTTTGAGTATTGCAACAAGCTATTACATATAGAATGTGCAGCGTTAGATATCATTTCTATGTTGGATTTCTTACCCCAATCCATAAACTGAAGTCCGTAATAGCTCCAAGGACTGAAAAAATTAAATCGGCTGCATTTTCACTTATCCCAGCCATGATGTGATAAGAAAAACCATTTCATTTGTCTGTTGAAAGTCAGTTTGATTTCTTGCACCAGTTTTACTGTATGGATGTGAAATTTCTTGTTTTAAAAACCTATATGTTATTGAACGTATACGCCTCAAATACTGGTATTGAAACCATGTTTTTAATTTAGATTTATAATCAATTTTTAATTTCATTTAAAAAAGCAGTACTCCAAGACGCATGATGTAACTGATGTAATTTATTATATTTACACTAGGATAATTTCCTGCTGATTAAAATTATTTACCGATTCAGAAAACAAAATGGTATTTATTTCATATAGATATTTATTTATAAAACACTCTGTTGAAGATACCAAACAAAAAACAAAAACAAACAACAACAACAACAACAAAACCCCAGGGATTAAGTGTAAACACCGCATATTAAATCTATTTGGATTATCTAATGTAGGGAATTGATCAATGGTATAAGCACACTAAATGGATTACAGTTGCAGTATAGCCAGGATTAAGATGCCTGTTTATACGAAAGCGGTATAGTGGAATCAACAGTTCGTCTAGACGTCATGTTTATAAGCGTTTTAAACCAAAATTTGAATGTGCAAAGTAATTAAATATTTTACTTCAGAAATTTGGAAATTAAATTTCCAACATGAAACAGCCGTCTCCAAGCAGAAGTTGAAGAAAAATATTTTCAAAACAAAAATGTAGTAACATTTTCGAATAAGATGTTAGTCCCGTGAGAATCCGGGTTAGAATAGATCCTTACTTGTCGTACGAGGCGACTAAATGGAGCGGTCGCAAAAACCGAGGCCCCATGTCACAGCAGGTGTGTCATGATAAAGATCCCTCCCTGCTCAAAGGCCTTAAGCGCCGAGCATAGACCTAACTTATGCAGCCCTTCACCGGCAATGGTAACGTCTCCATATGATTACGGTTAAAAATAACCAACTAAGCGATAAGATGTCAAAAACTGCTGGGAAGTCACAAGACTCGTAGGTCCGCTAAGTTGTGTAGAAAAACCCGAAGCTTTTACCAAACTTCTGAAATACACGAGTCTGGAGTGATTCCGGCCCCTGTGTGGGAATATACATAGTGTGAAGATGTGCTAATTTTTTTTTTTTTTTTTTTTTAAAAAATCTATCCTTGAATGTAAAACATACACAGTGGATGCTTAAGCCATAAGATTGGGGATTTCTACCGAAAATGCGAAGTCCCAGATCGAGGCTACCTACTGTAGATTCCTTATTTTACGAGAATACTTCGAGAGAATGGCGAAATAATCACTTGGATATTAGTAATATGGTAGCATTTGGTGTTTGTAAAACATAACATCTAACCTAAATTTCTAAAAAATTATGTAAAGGTCTAAACTTTTCATTTTCAAGACAAGGCACGGGCTCTGTTTTCCACGTAACGCGACTCAGTTATCACCAAGGCGCCAAAGTTGACGGCTCCAGATAAAAGAGCTTTTAGAACGAAAATTTTCAGTTCTTACTTCTTTGTACTTGCTCCCTAAATTGATTTAGCAATATTCCCTATCGAAATGCTGCATGCTATTGACATACGTTTAAAAATATTTGGTGTTCTCACCTCCGCACGTGGTTAATAAGCGTTTGTTTACAGTCTTGTGAATGAGCGTTTATTCATCTTACTTGATTATAGAGTAACGCCGTGTTTACAAACACGATAAAGGGAGCCAGGTTTTCTGTTAATACAAAATGTTTTTATAGAAATAATTTTTAAAATATATATTTTTATATTAAAAATATTTTAGTACAGTTCATGAGTAGCAATTCAAAATATTATTATATAAACACTGGATTCGTACATGTAGTTCGAAATTGATTAGGCCATTCTTTGCATACTAATTTTGTCTACTGATTACTCCGTTTACCTGATCAAGATACAGGACCCACGGTGGCTTCGACTGGTCAACAGGGGACGCTTACTCCTCTTAGGCACATAATCCCACCTCTGGCTTGTCTAGGGCCCCGTGCTTGTCCTACTCTTAGTTTTATAACTCTGTATAGGAATTACAAGCCTGATATATCACTGTTCCTTATCTTCAAATTTTCATCATAAAGGTTACCATTTGTAGCTCTTCTTCACCTACAGCGGTGGCGTCTTCATATGAGTGAAAACGTTTCAAAACGACACGAATCAACAAAGAAATGAATAAAGGGTTTGGCAGACTTATACAATGTACCAACCTCTGTCTGATTTTCCATGGATGGTCTGTTACGAACTTATGTTTTGTTAGATAGAGGGAAAGCATACTTAGGGAAACTTTTGTTGTTGTTTTACATCCATTTGAGAATCTTTCATTCATGTACAAACTCCATGAGCTGTTGATGAAGTGCCTTATGCATACACACTATGTCGCAGCCGCGTGAGTTCTTTATTGACAGGTCGCGGTGGCTCAGTCGTGAAACGTTCATTTTGTTACTGGAGTGTCCGGTTCCCGCTCGTGTCATGTCCGTATTTAAAACAAAAGACGTAAAAATAGATAGCGACTGTTCCTTGGCCAATCGCTCAGCATCTACAAGCGAGAGGCGCAGGTGTTTCGGACGAGATCTTAAAGCCAAAGTCAAGTGTTTCAACAGGCGTAACCACGACACAAAACCGTCACTTCTACGGCCCCGAGTGCTCTAGCAATTGTTAATTGTAAATTTGTGACCCTTCACCTACCGCATGTTTCATCTAAAATTGAATGGAAGATTTTTGAAGTGGCATAAAACGACTAACATAATCTTTATTGTGCTGATTTTAAGGCCGTATCCGAAAGACTCGTGACTTTCAGACGTACCGCCGGGCGCTTGACGAAGGAACAGTCACCACCATACCTAAATGTCTAAGACACGGTGCCACGATTGAAGTCGAACCGGAGACCTGACGGTTACAGGGCCAGCGCATCAACCCCAATGTTACCACGACCAGTATCGCCAAAACAAAATTTCTAAAATACCAGTAGTCACAGAACATGTGTGAAATTTTGAAGACGATAAAAGCTTTCAAACAAACACTTCGATATGGTGCTGAAATTTGGGAACAACTGGTTGCACTTAGAGAAAAATGTTCTTGAATAAATGATTTTACATTGAGTGGGGTTCACAGATGGCAAAGAAATTAACCTTGTTAAGCATGAGGATATATAGGCTTGATGATAGATTGTTTTTCTAATTTAAGAATTAATTAATTTATATCACACGAACTGAAATCAAATCCTAAATAACACGGATGATCACAAGTTCTGTACTTCATGCATGTTTAATCAGTAGAGCAGGATGGCATCCGTACGAGTGGTTTTGCAATGAATCAGCTCTGAATCACAGCCAATGCTATTAAGACTTGTTAGGAAATTTATTTCAAGACAAGGACGGAACAAAATAAAATAAATAACACCGGTTAACATGCTTACACCTGTCCTCACATTAAAGTCATACCCGTATAGAAATCGATCTATTTTGCATTTTCTCGACATGTTCAGTATATCTAGCTTACCAAAGTAAATATTATAAAAATGTGTCTAAAAAAAACTGAGAGAAATGTAACATTAAGGTAGCTTCTATATACAGTTGTTCTTAATAGCATAATGGACATTTGTAAAGACTAGATACTAAAGAACTATAGCAATTTGTACAGAATGTTGATGAACGTCTACAAATATATATTGTTGTGTTATATGTATATATATATATATATATATATATATATATATATATATATATATATATATATATATAAAACCCATTGCATTTTAATATGGAAAAATCACTTGTTCACTTGTTTTCGTTCGTAGGGTCAGATTTTTTCCCTTGGTTTGACAAGAGTAGTCGTTCTTACTGACAGCCTGTTCGAGGAGGATTTTAATTCCGTGGATATCCACACTATAGGAATCCGAATGTGAATGAGTTATTGCCTGGTAATGATATGTAAAGCGGAAAGTAATAGCAATTGTAAGGCCATTGCAAATCAATATGATTGACTAAACGTCATTTTCCAATATATAAATTTTAACATGTTCCTGTCATGAACAACCGCATTCAGTAACTATCATTCTAGGAAGTTTAGTTGTTATGAAAGTTCCAGTTTTGTCGAAGTACATAATACGCAAAGGTTTGTGTTTTTTGTCAACGCAGTTGTATGTGTAATTATACTTCCGGTTCCAATTGAGACCAGAATTGCAACCTCCACTACAAACATGAGTTTTGAAAGATTGCGGAGAAATAACCCAATCACTCCAGCCGGCCTCCGCAAAAGAAAACGAAAATGGAATTTTACAACACTGGTTCTTTTGTCTATCACATTCATTGGCGTGTCTCTTGTTCCGGATATTTACTTTTGTATGGATAAGCAAAAACGGTCTTGTTCGACTTAGCTTTCTTCTATGCGGTGTCCTAGATCTTAAACGGTGCCGCCTCCCCTTCCGTTTAAATGTTTTTGAACGCTTCCGCTTCCGTTTTGTGCCATGCAAAAGGACCAGTTTGGCAAACTTTTTGCAGCCTTTACAGCGGATGTACAACTTGATGCTGGCATTATCAGAATTCAGAGCTCTCTTAATCAGATTTTTTGGCAGGAACAGCTTAAACCAATTTGTTCTAGAAATTTTTGCTTTTCTTGAGGAAACTTGTTGGATTATATGTCCTTTATCATCAACGGTACTCAGAATGAGCTTTATTCGTTGTGCTCTCACTTTCCTTCTCTTCTTGGATATCCGTTTAGAGTTCTTTTTCCGTCTCTTAAATCTCACTTGTACGAGTACACTTGCACTTTGAATCTCGTGTGTGCGATTGTCCTTTGTCAATGAGAATTTGAAAACGTTGTCACTCGTCACATTTTCTGAAGAAAAAAAAGGTTTTTAAGAATATATATTAATATTTTGCCTAATATAGCTGAAAAGTTATTTGAATTGTTGATATTTTAGTGGCTAAATAACACTGAATGTATACATCTAAAATCTTAAATGGTTACCCCTAGTTGGACTGAAGAGGAATGGATTACAAAGTTTAAACGGTTGATAAGGAATAGTGACATTTGCACAATCATCGCTTTTAATGGCAAGAAAACAAAAGGGATGTTACCGTTCCTATTTGCCAGGTGAAAGATCCACATGATGCAATTAATAGTAATATTAGGTCCAATTTCTTGTTGTCTATCACTCGGGTTGCTGTTATGGCCCATGGGCCTCTTGTTTGTTTATTGATTATAATATACCAACAATGACAGGGCTATTCGTCATCTCTATCAGAAAATATCGACATGTAGAAATCCTTTAATGCTAATCTCCTTAATTTATTTTGCAAACAGATTACAGAGAGAATCAGTTACGTTAAATTATTAATGAGAATAGATTGCTCAGTGGGTTCAAAACTGAAAAAAAAGAAGCTAAATTTCTACGTGTTCTTGTAATGACTGTAACGTAGAGTCAACGCTTCGAAATCTTTACTCTCTACGGGAAGCAAGTTTTATGCAGAGAATATTTAGCTCCTGTTATTTTCATACTAGAATAATCTGTTTCGTCTTTAACCAGAAACATCGATTCAATCATTCATTGATCAAATGTCGTCCCTGTTGGGAAATAATTGCCAGTAAATTTTACTTTCTAAATTCAATTATGTTTATCATTTTCAGAGCACACACTATAATTAAACTAATATCAGATGAAATCAAGATTCCCGGAATGACAAAATCTGGCATACCTTCGAAAGAAATATTTTATTTTTAGAATGTGTGTTTAAGATATACTTGAAGATATTTGGCGCAACGTTCTCCCATCGCGTTCCAACAGCTTAATGATTGCACAAATCCTGGAATTATCAAGTCAATTGTATAAAACTTATATCCGATTTGAAGGCTCTAACTGCTAGTGTGCATGGCGAGTATTTGAGATCTCCGTCAGGGTTTCAGAATCTGTAATTATTAATGCAGTATTTCAAGACCATATTATCACTCCAATTTGAATAGAACACCGATAAAATCACTGCAGAAGAAAAAATTAAGATTAAGATGCAAAACGTTTTATGGATTATACACACCGTACAACAAGGTCAAATCAGGACATTAACTGACATTTCAGGATCAGTTTTAAACGAATGTTTTTATGGCATTTAATTTTTAGTTGATGTTAGTTCACGTGGTACTTATTGCGCTGTGAGTCCTTCGTCCGAGTGTTTAGATAGATCTACGTGTGTACGAAACCCGTATACATTTGTACAGGTATTAGAATCCAGCTGATATTAACACAGTAATTTTAAATTACTTTAAAAATAAAATTTTTAAATTTCTTAGTGAAGTTGGAATAGTATGATTATTATTACTCATAAATACAATGATAATATTTACACAACAACTAATATTAACGATGAAGATTTAATATTGTTAAAATGGTGCAAGAGATACGCGTGTCCACTTCAATGGCGTCATCAATCATTGTGAATATTAAACAAACCTCACGTAAGGAATATATACAATTGTTAAAACATACATGCGACTCTAGTTCTATAGCGTGACATACATTAGACGAAGTAATCAGTCAGTGTACTTACACAGGTTTAGTATTACGTTCAACATGGAATCGATAGGGTTTACCGCCAAGAAACGGACACCCATAGAAAGCATATCAATGCATTTTTTACAAGATATGAACAGACTGCAAAAACTCATCACAAAAAATGTACATTACTTAATGTATATTTCATATTATTCAAAATTCATAAATTATTTCATAACGTATCGCTAAAAAGTAATTTTCAATACACAAACAAGCACTATTCTATGCTTTTGCTTTTTTAGAGTGGGGGATGTCTCGGTAAAAACGTCCCTTTTGGACATTTATTATGGTGCATGATTGTCTTAAAAGTGGATATAGAATCTCTAAAAATACATCAAGTATACAAAGTACCCAGTACCGCAGAGTTAGCTGACCTGTTAAAAGCTTATCATCTCAAAATTATAGAAAGGTGAATGAGAAAAATGATTTCATAAAGTCCTTTAAAAGATACTCAGAATTAATTTAATGGGTTGATTGATTGATTGGGGTTTTTCGCCGCTCTGGTAACATTTCAGCCATTTTACGGCGGGAAACCTAGTAGTCTTCCATATTAAACATCCTTAATCGCATACTGTCACAATATGTATCATATATATATTATAGAATAACACAGGCGCGATACCCATTGAATAAGTATACTAAAACGAGTTTACAATGTGTATCAGAATATAAAGAAAACTTTACAGTAGTCTTTTATCACGTCACGTATCATGAATTTTGACAAATATTGTTTTCTTACATAGGCATACTCACCAACTGGTTCGGAAAAGGCAATGATTTCTTGAGTTTCGGAAATAAATTCGGGCTCTAGTGTTGTCGCAGGCGACGTCATATTCTGCGGTTCCGGTAGCATTCTATCTCTGATGTTAGTAGAGGCCCTGCCAAGTGTCCTTAGGATCGAGTCCCGGATGGACTGTATGCTTCGACTCCGTACTAACATGGTATCAATGTCCTGTCCCCTACCCGGGAAATTGAAAGCGTTAACGCTACAAAATACCACGTAAAGTGCTGCAACTATTCCGTAAAATCGCGGCAAAGATGTGTGGACTTTAAATGCCATCTCCCTGGAATGTTACAATTGCTTACGGAAAGAGGAAAAACAACCAAGAGTAACTCAGGCAGTTATAACATTAACCATGGCTCAAAGGAAAAAGACCCACATGCATTTTGAACATCAGACATAATTATTGACTTCTCAGTGCAACCGCCCGTATCTCAGTGATACGATGTCAATTTGCGTTCGCTTTAATAGATGTCTGCAACAGCGGAAAGTTAGCGTATCCATCCGACGAACGTCGTAACAATCGCTCAGTGTTTACGCCAAGTAGGAATTTCTAAGAACTTATCACGGATGTACATATTTTCTTTAATTCGGTTGTGCATAAACTCTGCTAGTGAAGATGAAATATTAAGTTTATCTCAACTTCTTATAACGTTTTAGAATGGGTTCATGGTCTGGAGCGCTGAAAATGTCAGTTCTAATCTTATTGCCTCACCAGCAAGTAAAAATCGGTAGTACGTCAATATGTTTTTCTTAGTATTAGTCCTTATTTATAAAATGGTATTTTAGTGAACTTTTCTTACGTTCAAACAACTTTCCACAAATCATTATCATACCGAATATTATTTTCTTTAGAAAAGAAAGAAAATAAATCACGAAATTATACAAATAAAAACACGAAAGATAACTTTTCTTCATATCTGTGTAACATTTACTGATAAATCAGTGTTCGAAAACAAAGGGAATGGTGGAAAAATAAAAATCGGGATTTTTATTATCTTTTGCTAATGTTTATGTAAAAATCCGAAGATATGTATGAAACTGGGAGGCTACCGATTATACATAGCTGGTATTTTTATGCATTTAACGTTATCTGGCCGTCTAACGTTAGGGCTTGTTGTAAATGTCAGCACTAAATTGTCTGAGTTTTTCTTTCTTCTCTCCTTTTTTCTGTTTCATTTTTTAAAGTAAAAAAAAGAAACATCATCAACTTGGAACTGGTGCATATAGGTAGAGGAAAATAAATTGTGGGGAAAACGCAATAAAAAATTTCAAATTCCTCAGACTTGAAATTGTTGACTGCCAATCACTGTCAAACAAACAGACACAACTGCAATCCCAAAGAATGGAATCAAAGGATGCAAGAAGCATGTACATTTAGACTTAAATGAACTCATGAACTACAGAACCAAACCCAGCGGCGCATGACAAGCATGCTAGGCAGCAAGACCGTCTAGGCAAGTTAAAAATAAAATTTCGATGATGATGCAATTTTGGTCATTCTGTCACATGCTACAAGGTCATTGGAAAAGAAAATGTTCCAACATGATACACACTATACTTTGAAAAATCTTAAAAACCATAGGTATATTGCTAACTTTACAAACATGCAGGCATGTTCACGAAACTTTCAACACATGTGTCATAAGATAGTCCAAACTCATGTGTCATAAGATAGTCCAAACTCATGTGTCATAAGATAGTCCAATCTCATGTGTCATAAGATAGTCCAAACTCATGTGTCATAAGATAGTCCAAACTCATGTGTCATAAGATAGTCCAAACTCATGTGTCATAAGATAGTCCAAACTAAAGATATGACTTAGGGGAAAGGTTTGGCATCCTACGATCAACTTAGGACATACCTTAGGAGGTAGCTCTATGGTAGCTTAAAACATCTTAAGTTACACTGTAGGACACTCCATTAAGTGCTTAGGGAAATTCTTATTTCTTTACCTTTATATATAATGTTTGTAACATATTTACAGTTAAGCTATTAAAATCTTCATACATTTACATATAGATATTTACGTAAATACGTAAAGTTTTATTTTAATATTAGATATATCAATGAGAAGAGCAGGCTGACTATTGTGTCATCATAAGTAAGGATCATCTTAGGACAAAGTTTGTAATGGCGATGCCTTAGATTTAAGATTTCGAGAAACCGACTATGGGTTAGGATGTGCCCCAAGATCCATCCCTGCTCAAAGACCGTAAGCGCCGAGCATAGGTCTGAAGTTTGCAGCCCTTCACTGGCAATGGTGACATCTCCATATGAGTGAAAAATTCTCAATCGGGACTTTAAACAATATACAACCCACCAAGACATGCATAGGACATATCTTAGTCATAAAATAGATGCGTGAACACGCCTGCTGTCCTATGTGAAGAAATATGGAATATAAAGCAAAGAGAAACTTTCTATGGGTACATTGTATGCATGTGCATCATTCAATTGTTGACCAACACTTTATTTGCAACATGTTTTTCTCACTGGGTTTGAAAAAACGTTATCCAAATATTTTAATAATTTGTATAATAATCATTACTTATGTAAGAACTTTCTTGTTTTAATTGGCAGACTGTATCAGAAGTCAATTGTTTAAAATCTAAAAAAAATCATTCAAATGCAACTTGGCTTCAAAAACGAAGAAAGGGTATCTCGTAGAAAATTCAACTGAGGTATTATTTTTATTTTTTTTATTTTAGGAGAATCAATGCCTCACCTGCAAGTTGAGAATACTGCAGTGGATTTCCCCCACTGTTGGTGGTGGGGTTGAATTATCCGATAACGTGGTTATTGACCTATCGTTGCATGGGTTCTCGAAGATATTAGGTCTCATCCAAAACACCCGTGGCATTTCTGACAAAAGATCAGTCACTGTCTAATTTGAAGTACTTGTCCAGACCCGGCGTGGGATCAGACTATTTTCCCACTGATGAAAGGTAACCGCTCTCAGGGATGGATCCAGGAATTTTTGAAAGGGGGTTCTACCAGTAATTTTGATTTTTAAGGGGAGGGGGTGTCCACTCTCAAAATGCGTTAATTTGTACCCTTTTAAGGAAATATTTCTGACGAAATGGGGAGTTTTAACCCCCAGAACCCCCCATCTTGATTCGCCTCTGACTCTTCTACTGAGATACCTTACTTTGTTGTCTAGTTAGTTTTCATAATGCAGGTTCTTTAACAGAACTGCGTGTTTTTAATTCATATTTTGGTTTTGCTGTTCCATTTCAAAATCTGCAGATGGTGAGACTCACACGCAAACGTGACAATCAAGTGAAAAAGATGCTGTCTATCTTTTTAAAAAAAATGATGGACCTTATTTCCCCTGTCGTGATATTACGATCTGTAAATTTTATTTTAAATGCGTAGTGCGTAATAAATGTTATAGAGGTGTAAGGTAAGATATTTTAAGTTTTGCCTTGGTAATGACATGTTTATGCACGGAATAGATAAAAGATAATTAAAGCGGTTAAAGTTTTGAATTGTTGACATATTTCAGTCGTGAGTGGATCGATTTTGACGACTCAGCAATGAATGAATTGCAAGATGCCATCTTCTGAATCTGTCAGTTATGCCTTGGGTGCAGAGATACAGCAGGTAAAAGATTACATGTATACACATTTTTTTCTAAATTGGTGATTTGAAAAAAATATTTTTACAGTTTAATAGCGAGTTGCACTAAAGATGATAATGCATACAAATTGCGCTTTCAAAATATGGAAATGCTATATCTTCCCAGTTTTGAATTATAATAAAGAATGAAAAGGGGCATTATTGTAGGGAAAAGGAATTCTAAGAGAAGAAACGTTATAGAAGTTAGAAAATGTGCTTATTACGAAACAAATATGACGGTTTAACGTCCCAGAAAAAAAAAACCCCTTCCAGATATTGTGGAAATGAAGGTTGACATAGGACCCCGGTGTCTGAACATCACCAGAGAGGCCCGCAACTTTCATTTTAATGCCGACCTCTTTGTATAGGTGCAGTTTCTGCCTTTTTGTGAGTTGAACGTCGTCAATTTCCCAAGGCCCCAACGCACTACGCGCATGAATATATTACGCAAGTCTTTGGTTTGCGTTTCTTCACATTCTCGTTTTGTTTGAAATAGCGTATGTTTCGGAAAACGTTCTCCAAACAATATAACCATGCATTTTGAAACAAAAAGAGCTTATTTCAAATTATGAGCACTATATAGATACATGTAGTTATATTCGTTTTACAAAATGATAGGATAAGATATATCCACGTACGATTTACTCGGACTTTGCGAAACTGTAGGCCTGCAAATGGTCAGCTGTACTTTAAATAGCACAACAGAGAAAATTAACAAAAAATCCAAACAACTTCCAAGTAGAAGCTTCCGGTAAACAAAATAGGCACAATGAGAAACGATAATTCAGAATTATTAACTGAATGGATAAAATTGAGATTTTCGATTGGGAATTATAAAATGAGGGTGCAAATAAAAATTGATTTCTGATTTTTTATTCATACCATAACGACACACTTATACATCTGGTGAACGTGCACTGCTGCATGCATATGAAAATAATCAAACTACTACTTTCTTTATAGTGTTTAAAGTCTACGTATCGAAGAACTTGAATTATTTCAAGAGTAAAATTGAAAATAAAGGCGAGCTAAATGTGGTAAAGAACCTGGAAGAATAAAACGAGCCAAAATGCCTATGAACGACACATAAATTTATCAATATAGATATTTCCCGGATTTCCACCTTTTATCAAATTTATGAAAAATATATATTATCATTTGCTAACTAGCTTCACTATAACACAATAAATGCGAGTTAAAAAAGTTAATGAGCTAATAAAATGCTTACACAAGCTGAATTAATTTTAATTATAGAGTGGTCATTGCTCCGTTTAATTGTTATAAATATTGAAATATCTACGTCATAAGTGAATTCTGTCGAATCTTCTCGTCGTATATATGTTTTTGTTTTGTATTTTTTAAATATACCTTTATATTGAGTTTAAAATAATCTCTATACAATATGTACTTTAACGTTTTAAAATATGGAAAATAATACGTATATTAAAGGTAAACTAAATCAACCAGTTATACTTGATATGGTCAGTTTAATGTATATCAACGGCTGATACAAAAAAATAAACAAATGAATTACACTTTCATAAATTTTATTTTCATTTACATTGTAAGTCTATACTATATGTATACATCTTGTACCCATCCAAGTGTTCAACAGAATACTGAACGTACCTCCATCACAAAAGAGTTGATATCTCGGAAATTGCGTATTGTGATATGTTTTTATTTGTCGTAGACACAGTAGCTACAATCCCTCGAATTTTGATTTACAGAATCTTCATACCATGCTTCATGATCAGCGGCATGTTTTTGTTGCAAAAAATATTAACAAATGAAACAATCAGCCCCATAGTGATTAAGACCCGATAGTACCATTATCAAATTATGAAATATTGTTTGGAAATAACGAACTTAAACTGCGTAAACAATACATGTACCATTCTATATCGTGGTAAGAGATCTATTAAAAGTTTTGTCTTATATCCGCATACCTTAGACATGTGTGATAAACAACTTATTGCATAGGGATAATCTAGATCGAATATGAATGAAAGCCAAATCCGACCGAATATAGTTTTTCTTTTCTTGCCCTGAAGTGATCCTTTCATATATCCGGTGAACGCAATACATTGGATACGTGCTGAGGTTGCCGGAAAGACCCGAGAATTGTGATTGACAGTTACATTGTAGGTAGGTGGCTGTTATCCGGAAAAGCGAAAATGAAAGTATAATTGAAAATGAGAAGTCTTGAGTATAAAACGATGAAATTGCCCTGTGTGATTTAATCAATGTTCGCCAAAGAGACATGCAATAAATCTATAAATGATGCATTGGTCTAAAATGGCCATTTTTTTCTGTTGGTAAATGAAAGTATATAGTTATAATGGACTTGGAAACCTAAACAGAAATTGAAATTCATTGGCCCTGGAATTGGTGGTTTAGTCTTCAGTGATGATTTGAGATATTTCAAAATCGCCTATATGCTTCAGTCTTGGCAATGCAGAGACATTAAAAGTTCATACTTTTAAAACACAAAGACTATTTCTACACAGACAAAATGTTACTGTAAAATTTGATGTATTTACATTTGGCTGTGTATTCTATTTAGCAACTTTCGTGGAAAGCAGCTACCGTTAAATCCAGTATATTGCGTATATTATATTTTTATGCAGCACATTTAGAAAAGCGCTAAATAAAATCTACGCTATTGTTGAATCAAAGTACTGAAAGTGGGGCCCCATCTACATAACTGGGATCAGGGAGCGTTTCAAAGGGAACAAAATTTTAAATGTGTTGTAAATCTTGTTAATATCATCAATTTCATGTACGATTCTGTTATATTGGTAAATTCTCTATGGTCTGTTTAAGACAAAGTGGTGTAAATCATACTGAATTTGTTGGGGGTGACAAAGAACCTTCTAATATTTGTAAACACAAATCTTAGATAAATTGTCAAAAGCATTAAGAATACATTTTCCAGACTGACGGCAAACCACTGTAATCTCTTAATAAGCCCATTATAACTAATATATAGTCTATGTGTTCGTTGTAAAGATGGCAAGATCTACGTATTTTCATTATATGATACATCTACACGTACCTACGCAATAGCGCCATGAATTTTACCATTTTGATACGGGGCACCCGTTTTTAGCAAGATTGTTACGCGTATCCATGCCTCCCACCGCTGCATAAAGTTTGAAGCACAAAAGTCCCATAACACTTGTAAAAGTTGTCAAATCAAAATGAGGGCGCAATATCATCACCTACACATGGTGACTAACAATCCTACAAAATTTCAATAACATCTGTACAGCGGTCTCTGAGGAGTTGCGTCCAGTGTTCCTATAGTACAAATTAAAAAGTCCCATAACTCCTGTAAAATTTGTCAAATTGAAATGATAGCACAATTTGATCAACTACGTATAGTGACTAGCAATCCTACCAAGTTTGAACAAAATCCATTGAGCGTTTTCTGAGGAGTTGTACCCACAAAGTGTTCCTATAGTTTAGCATGTACAAATTTAAAAAGGTCCCATAACTCCTGTAACATTTGTCAAATTAAAATGATGGCAAACTATGGTTAACTACATATGGTGACTAACAATCCTACAAAATTTGAAGAAAATCCGTTGATCGGTTTCGGAGGAGTTGCGTCCACAAAGTCAAGTCGGACGGACGGACGGAAACCGGTATTTCTATGTCCCCTTCCGCATTACGGTGGGGAACAAAGAATATGTACCCAATGTAAGAGCTGCAATGTAAAATGTGTTTCGGGGAGATATTTAACCATTTCAGACAACTATTCTAAGCCATAAACCATGTGACATTTGACATATGTGTCATGGATTTCACAATTTTGACAGAGGCATAAATGCTCATCATTACTATGCATTAAGTTTGGTTGTTTGATTTTCAGGAGTCAAGATTTTAAAAAAAGAAAAGAAATAATACATTTTCACTACGCTAACCATACAACCTTACCATAGCACCAAAACCTCTGATGGAGTGTACACCAGTTTCTTACTGTATGAAGAGGTCCCATGCTCATCGTCGCTGCGTGTGTGAAATCATTACGGTAGTTTGGTGTACAAGATTCAAGAGAACAATTTCTAAAGAACCGTAAAACCCCGTCCTACATATATAGCACCACAACATTCGACCCATGGATCATGAAATTCACAATTTTGGTAACAGCCTCCTTGCCAATGGAAAGGTGAAGATGACGAACACTGATCAATCTCATACCTCCTATAAGCCGTTTAAAAATGGCTGAAATATTTGCTGATTTGCTGAAATATTTCCAAAACGGCGTAAAACAATCAATCGGTGATAATTCCTACAATGTACAAGGAATGCAAAATTAAAAGGTGGGAACCACGGACACCTGGACATTCTAGAGGTGGGATCAGGTGCCTAGGAGGAGTAAGCATCCCTTCTCGACCGGTCACACCCACCTCTTTAAGGAAGTACTCTACATCGTCATAATGGCTGACTTCCTTTTAAAACATGGATGAAAATATAAATATCAGCAATATTTGTCTATTCATTTAAAATATTCTCACCTAGCTGAGTAGGTCAGTAGGTTAGCACGTCGACTGCTGAACTGTAGATCGCGTGTTCGAGACCAGGTGGGTTTTTTAAAAAAAAAATTCTAAGATTGCTTTCAACTAAAATTGTATTTTTTGACTAAATAAAGTAAATATGAAAGTTTTCAAAATATATGCGCCTAGCTAGGTAGCTCAACAGGTGCACGTGTCGACTGCTGATCTGTAGCGCGTGTGTTCGAGTTGAACAACTGTTTTGCTTTTTTCCGAATACTTTCTACTAAAACTGAGCAGTTGGTTTTTTTTTTATCTTGATATGGTAACTTTGAAACTCTTCAATTTCAAAATATTATTATACATATCCTCCACTTACCATCCATATCAGTTTTGACTGGTGCATTAAGCTTATAGTCTACTGTGTTCAAAATTATAAATAGAAACAAGAGGTACTGTGAGCAATGCTCACTAAAAATACCCCCCGCTTACTCCAATCTCCCAAAGGGTGTTGTTAATAGGTATAAATTACCTCTTTCCTGAGTGTAAAAATATGGTATGCCTTTGTAGAAGAAAATGGAAGATATAGTCCGAACACAAATCCATGGCATAAACCTATACTTTTGACCTTGAGATCAAAGGTCAAGGTCATAAAGATGTCATGAATGTACATGACACATAGTCTCATGGTGATACACCCATGTCTTATGGTATGACTATGTCAAAACCCTATAATCAATTTTGATCTTGAGGTCAAAGTTCAAGGTCATATAGAGGTCATGAAGGTACTCGACATATCGTCTCATGGTGATACACTCATGTATCAAATATGGTATGCCTATGTCAAAGAACAAAGAAGTCATGGCCCTGACACGAATCCATTGTAAGAACCAATAATTTTGACCTTGAGGTCAAAGTCATATGGAGGTCATGAAGGTACATGACACATCGTCTCATGGTGATACACTCATGTGTCAAATATGGTATGCCTATGTCAAAGAACAAAGAAGTCATGGCCCGGACACGAATCCATTGTAAAAAAAAAAACCCTTTAATTTTGACCTTGAGGTCAATGTCATATAGAGGTTATGAAGGTACTCGACTTATCGTCTCATGGTGATCCACCTGTGTGCCAAATATGGTATGCATAAGTCAAAGAACAAAGAAGTTATGGCCCGGACACGAATTTGCACAGACAGACAGACGGACGGACGGACAGACAGAGTGATTCCTATATACCCCCCAGAACTTCGTTCGGGGGGTATAATTATGAGACTGATCACTGTTCGTTATCTTCACCTTTCATCAGTGAAATAATTGAATATTATACCTGGAATGTAGGGTTTTTCTAAATGGTTAGGGTCATTTGGGAAGTGATGTTGACCACAAATGTTATTGTCTTCATTACATATCATAATTTCATCCTAGAAAAAAAATTGAAAATAATTTTCAAGTAGATAAAGACATTAAGTCCCCTGGTAACTAAACATGGACTTAAAACTTTCTTAAGAAATAAAATGTTGACTCTATTGAGATTGCAATAGTATCTTTTTATAGTTATTTTAGTTTCATACCAGCTAATGCAACTGAACAACAAAGATAACTTGAGCTGCATTCTCCTCGTGAGTCTTCAGCAGTATGAAAGAAATTTGTTCGTAAAAACCCACCATAATCATTCATAATTGTCCCCACTTTTTATGGGAAGATGCAATACCATTTCTCGGTAAACACGCAGAAGAATATAAAGTTCTGGAAATAGATATAACGTCATCACTCCCTACATCCAATTGTTTATTTATTGTTAACGTAAATAAAGGAATATCTAGCGTTACATAAGAAGTATTACGTAGGTACGAATGAAAGGAACGCAGTAAACGTTGTGTATATTTCAACATTCTTGAATGTTAATTTCTTTCTAAAAAATGTGATCTGTACTTTCCGAACTGAAATCATTCCCTAATGACATTCCTTTTGTAAACTAAAAAAAGGAAGAAGAAGAAAACCCAGAGCAATGACACACAATCAATTTTAAAATAATAGCTCAATAATTACCTTAACATGGTGTTAGAATTCTTTATTGTTTCAAAATAAAATATATAAGTTGTAACTATTGAGATAATGAATCTATTGCGCCAGCGCATGGGTCGCCTTGATATGCTGCCAATCTTCTCTAAACTAATGAGGATGGTTGTGTATAATTTATTTTTAATTGTGAGTTTTGGCGATCTCTGCATATTAAGTCATTAAACTCGAGGAGATTTAACGATTCTAGTGTGATTATTTCCGGTTTCACTCCCTGGAAGAACACCAATTAATCAGTCACCCAGCTGACTAACGTTTTAGTTTGAAACGGAACAGAAATTCTCGGAAAAATAACTCGATCCAAAGAATTTCGGGTACAACCAAATATGAATTGTGCTTGGCAGATTGCTAGTATCAGACATATTTCTCCGATTGACCATCGTTAGATTTAATCTATCATGAAAAACACGAACAACAGAAACAACATGCTTAGTGCATTCTATAATGGGCCAATATCTTAGTCAGAGTGAAGGTCAGCTCTCAAATTCAACCGTCATATTACCAAATAATTTCGAGAACGATTATTTACTAGCACTGTTCTTCTTGTGTGAAACAGGCAAAACACCCAGAGAATAAAGTTACCATTCTAGCAATTTATAATTAAAAGATTTTTGGCTAATTAATTTTTTTTTATCATGATGATCGTTTATACGCATTTCAATTCGTCTAGTCTTTTTGGTGTAGATATAAATAAAAACAATGTGCATTACGAATGATTGATTGAATATTGTTTAACGTACATGTACTTTTCGAGAATATTTCACTCATATGAAGACGTCACCAAGATCGGTGAAGGGCTGCAAAATTTAGGCCTATGCTTGGCTCTTATGGCTATTGAACAGGGAGGGATCTTCACCGTGCTACAACTGCTGTGACACGGGGCCTCGGTTTTTGCGGTCTCGTATAGTAGACATAAAGAATCTAGATAAAAGTGTTCTAGGTTTATATCATATACAAAACTATCTTTGTAAGAGAGTTTTCTCCAGGAGAACTCGCCCATATTTCTGATAAATTGACAAGTTGAAAGTTTTTCTCAATTAATTTTCGTACCAAAACTTCTCTGATAAAAATGACAAAATTATTCTTCATGAGAGCTCGAGGTACCTGGGATATACAGATCTCACAATTCTTTGTCATGTAAATAAGACTCATGCCATGTTTTTGTTTACATAGGTGCACATTTCAATTTCTTTTAAACATGCTATGTTCTATTAAAAGCATTCAATGTGTAAACAAAAACATGGCACGAGCCTTGCTTACATACATATGTAACAAGGAATTGCGAGTGCTGTATCTCATTTGTAACTCAGCAACTGGTATTCAAATTTTGGTTGACTATTACAGATACTGTACTTAAGCATTATAAACAATAAAAATGAAATTTGAAAATTTTCAGCTCAAATCGTGCCCTAAAGGGTTCTTTGCACAGGTTTCATAAAATAAAGTTCCCGTGGGGATCCGGGTTAGAATAGGTCCTCAGTACCCCTTGTTTGTCGTAAGAGGTGACTAAATGGGGTGGTCCTTCGGATGAGACCGCAAACACTAAGGCCCATGTTACAGCAGGTGTGGCATGAATAAAGATCTCTCCTCGCTCAATGGCCGTAAACACCGAGCATAGGCCTAAATTTTGCAGCCCTTCACCGGTATTGATGACCTCTCCATACACAAGTGAAAAATTCTCGAGAGGGACATTAAACAATATACAACCAACCACCATAACATAAGCAGGAATTAAGGTAACTTTCTGCATAAACTGGCACATTGAATTTGGTGATTCTCCGTTCTGAAAATGACTACATGTATATACGGTTCTCCGTAAATATATTTTCTTCCATTATACATGTATTAACGTCAACCTCATAAAGTTTATTAACCACTAATTACACATTCTTCATAGTGTGTGGCGAACGTGGCAATTGCAGTATAGGATATTGCTATGCAGTAAACAACATAAATAAGGTCCTCGCAGCAATGTAGAATAAGGTTATTTGATCTTCCATTAATAACCACAACCTTGACATTTAAACCTGCTTCCCCGTTAGTTTAGTTTACTGTTCGGTACATGCATTTCATAGACGTATAACTGCAGGAGACTGTTCTTGAATTCAAAGCAATTAGCTCTTTATTAAATTGGAGTGTTTACAATCATGATAAGATAATCAAAGGCTATGTTGGCTATCAAACTTGGTAATGTTATCTAAATTTTTATATTTTGGAGTAAGATGTGTTGTGCAGGCGCACTATGTTAGCAGATAAAACTTAGATGTGAAAGAAGAGCTTGTGCGATGTGGTAAATACATTTTTTGAAATGGGGGAAAGGTTGAACACATCAAGTATAAGAAATGGGAAAAAAAAGTTATTTTATCAAGATCTTAATTGAGTGTAGCCAACCTGACGTGTGCTCTACAAACACTTTCGGTTTGGAGTAGGAGGTACTCTAGCGGGCGTTTAATCAAAATGGTGTACCGCTGAAGGCCGAATCAACTCAATCTGGAAATTACTGCAGATGATGGTTTTGACAGGTGATTATCTTTGCTAATTTTTTCGTCTACGACCTTTAACGAAAAATGCATGCAAAATGAACCAAGGTCATTAAGAGTATGAACATCCTAGACGGGAGAAAAGACCGAACAGGTGCGGGGTGAGGCTAGATGGCAAACACGATTATCCATGACATCACGAGAAATGTGGTACCATTGACGATGACGTCAAATTCTGCGAGTCCGCTGCCTTTCCGATTCACAAATCAAATAGTGCACATGGAAGCGGGGAATGAGAAACATTGCTCTTTGAATTAGAAAATGAACAGATTCATCATACACGAAACATGACTATGTACTAATTCTACAATTGTTTTGTAGAAAGCGCACGTGCACTTTAACTAGATTTCCTGGTTATAATTATCGTGCAAGAATGTATTGCATGATTTATTTCACTTGATTTAATATCATGAATATACATGTGCTACTAGAAAATTGCAATATTTATTTTATATGCGAACAACAAGCATCTAACATCTTCGCATTGGTAATTTGATTTTCATTTAAGCCTAGCCATTACACAGAACGACAGCAGAGTCTGAATTATTCATTCATCATTAAAGTTGTCAATTTGATATTGCAATTACATTGAAGTTGCTAAAAAGATGATTAAAGGTTATTCAAGAGTGCAAATATTATTTACATGCAGTTGGCTATGACGTTTAGCTATAGACGAAGTATATTGTTTTTATAAAATTGGTTGTCAGAATATGTTGAGTTTGAGCTTCGCTGAAGGTTTGTGCCGACCTGTGTGACAGTATCTGTTGTAAATCAACAAAAAATGTTGATACCTCAAGGTCGCATGAAATGAGATTTGTTTACGTGATGAAATTCAGAGGAATTGCGTTTAACCGAATTGCTTTTCTGTTTCTCCTCATTCAAAGTCTTAATAGTGTTCTTGAAAACCTCGTGAATTCCTGAAAAAGTGTTAGGGAACACTGTTGATTATCACTTTTTAAAATTCTATTCCAGATATTGTATTCTTTGTATTAAGATTTCACATATACACTAAATACATATTCCAAATCCGTATACCTATCAGACAATGTGAGAAGATATAAATAGAAAGGAGCAACTTCAGATGAAATTCGCATTACTCTGACGCTTTCTATACGCCCGTATAAAAATGCGAGCGTATTGTGCTATACCGCTGTCGTCCGTCTGTCCCTTTAACTTTGAGTTCGCAACTCCTCCTAAACCCTTGAGGCTTGAGGCCGTCTTATGACCTCGTTGAATCCAACTCAGAGTCTCCGGAAGTTGGTGAAACAATTTTGTCAACATTTTTTACGAATGTTTGAAATATCTTCATTACCAGATTTTACAATGAATTGTGCTGAATTTGAACTCTACAAAATGCAGTTTAAATAAGAATCTAAAAAAAAAAAAAAAATAGATAGTATTGTACCATTTAGAAAATACTCGGAACTGTAGTACTCTGCCAATTTTCTCTATACTCAGTATAGGGGCTTTAAAGTGAATGAAAGTTGAAGACAATGAACAAGTGATCAATCCCACGACTCCTTTAGGCAATACAAAATAGAGAATTGGACAAACACGGACCCTGGACACACCAGAGGTGGGATTAGGTGCCTAGGAGGAGTAAGCATCTCCTGTCGACCGGTCACACCCACCGTGAGCCTTATATCACAAGCATGCATAGATTAGTGGAAAACTTACTATGAAATTGAAAGGAGAATTAGAGGTAATAAAACAATATGCTACCAAATATATTCACAGCTGTTCATTTCTGTTTGTGAATGAGTAGCACCACCATGGGACATTCCAAATAAAAGATTCAAAAAAATTATGTCTTACATGAATATAATCCTCTGGTTTTTCCCCTAGATATGGCGGCTTATGATCATGATGGGTATGTGGATTGAACTAAACGACCCACTTCAATTACGCTATAGATATTACATGTATGCATGCATTTATTTTAAAAAGGAAATCGTGTTATATTTTTCTATTTCATTTTTTTTTTAGATTGTTGTTTTATAATATAGACATAGCAACACTTCACCACGTCCCTTGTCCGCCATCTTGAGGGGAAACAAATCTTCTTTGTAATTTTCTGATATGTAGCTTTGATAGCTAGGTTATTTTTTCATTAATTGCAGTTGACTACAATAACACCCAGGATTGGGACAACCCAAACACTTCTATGAAAATTGACGTCTTAAAAAAGTAAAGGAAAACTTTACTAATATACCTATTGACCTTTGGTTTACCCTACAAAGGGAGATGGTTGAAATTACTGGTTGATAGGTGTATTGATTCAGTCCATAGTGTGTTTTACTTTTTTGGGAAATGATGTGGAAGAGTTGCGTACATTTAGCTACTCTCTTGATATGTTTGTGTTCGCCGTGTATTGATGTGTTACATGCACTACGGGGTCAATGTTTGTCCTAAATGGCACTTTTCATTTTGAAGTTAGGGGGAACGGATTGTGAATTTCTTAATTCTTGGGGCTTAAACAATGATACAATCTTCTTTATTATATACTTTCAATTTCATCTCTTCTTTTTTCTTTAAAAGTTTGCGGGCATACAATGTATATCACACGATATATGCCCGGAAACATTCTGGCCCGCAAACATTACGTCACAATCAAATTTCTACGCCGTTAATTTTCAAATTTTTCGTGCTTTTCATCTTTTACTCAGTTAAACCGATAAAGTTATTGTTAAAAATAAAATTACTGTTAGTTTCTAAATGAAATTGAAAGTATATAATAAAAAGGTTATAGACTTTGTATGGGAAATATGACGACGAACGGACCTCGCAAGCTCAGTCCGTCTACGCGCCAAAAAAACTGGGTCGTCATATTTTCCCATACAAAGTCTATAACCTATAATTATTCAACGATATAAAACAGACAACGGAGTACATAGTAACGGTGAACGGCGAAAACCAAATTTGTGAAACATATAGCCTATAGGTTAGGAGTTTTAGTACCAGGGTGGAATTCTATAGCCCAGTGAAATTTTCAAATTGTTTTATATCTTTAAAACTTTTCTTGACTCTTGGACATCAAAGAACCAAACTGGATGCCTAGTAAAAAGAAGACATTTATGTGAAAATTGCGAAATCCTTTGTATGGTCCCCTTAATAGGTCAGGGGGATACTGTGTCGCAGTAGGGGAGGACTTATGTAGTGAAAATGTATTATGGCATTTCTTTCTAAATCGTCTTCTTGAATCTTGGGCATCAGACAATTACACTGGGCACATAGTAATAAGGAGGAGAGACGCCCCTATTATTGATGTCCCCTGGGTTAAGGACTTTTAAAAAAGGATGGGGTCCTATGGTTCATAGAGTGAATATGCAATGATATATATTTTTTCTCTTCTCCTGGATATCAAACATGGGGCATGGAGACAGTATAAGGTGTAAGAAGCATGTAAGGAAACTTAAGTGTCTGGTCCCTGGGCCAATGCTGTTTGGATCAATTAGTGGAAAATCCTTTATTCCTGACACGCAGCAAACAAATTAAGTTCATAGCAACCTCCCCATCAAACAAGGCTTAGATTGTATAAAGGAATCGGCTTGTCTGTCTGTCAACTCATTCATTATCTGCCCTTCTCTCCTCCTTTGCAAGCAGACGACAAGATTGTAATAAAGAAGTAGGCGGCTTATGAACAGATGTGGAATGATAGATCACAAAATCTGAAGGCTTAATATATACTCTCCTTGCAACATCAACATTTGCATATAAGATTTTTTTGTGTGACACTTGCTTGACCTTAAAGGTCAATGCTCGTGTTGAAGTAAGGCGTCACAAATTTGGTGATTCTTGGAGAGAATCCCATTTAAACTTATAAAATTTTAGGCGGGTTACATGCATCGGTCATTTTCATATACAAGTGTATTTAAAATTAGAATTGAGAAATTAATTTATAAATTTAATCCTCTTCGATGCATGTGACCTGTCCTTTCTGAAACCAAACAGTTCGGTTATAAATGGTGAAGAATATGGCGGAAATTAATAAATAAGTGAATTCTACGTTTTACTTCAAAGTACGAAGGAGGGGGGGGGGGGTGAAAAAAGGGGGCAAATGATTTTTTCACTTTGATAAAATATCCTAGTGTGAATCAAACAGCCACGCAAGCAAGAAATGTAACACAGCTCTGTTGGTGGAATTCTGATCCCAGTTTCATAAAACTTGACAAGGTCACTCTTGAACAACCGTAATGTACAGTAAAACAGGCTTATAGCGAAGTGCTGGCGTTGATTAATTTTGATTCGCTATACATGTATATATCAGCTCATTACACCCGTATAGCTCATAATGTTTTACTGTAGTGAAAACGTGAGACTGAGAACAACGTTTTATGCCCCGAAGCCAAAATTCTTAGTTGGAAATAGTAGTGTCAGATTTAAATCCATCATAACTGTATCAATAGGTCAAATATGAGTTAAGCATTTAATCCCCAAAACTGAAAACTAAACACTGTAAAACCTTGGCACGCGGTTGTCGTAAACGTAGAATAGCCGCGTTAATAGTGTTAACCGTGGGACCAAGTTGGCAGGCGTGTAGCTGCCTATACGCAAGTACGCAACTGCGTACACATCATTTTCGAGATAGAGAGAGATTTCTGTCGTTAAAATATCAACATAATAATGTTCATTCAATAAAATTTTAAGTCTACATGTATTTTGAATTTCAAATGTGAGTTTGCTTTGAAAAACAGTTTAGAAAATAATTTTGTAAATTCTTTTTGTATTGACAAGAAACTCTATATCTATGCACAAAAATAGGTTAACTCGGAGCTTCGGGCTCACACTAGGGCTTTGCCCTGGACCAACTGGGGGCTGTCGTCAGGCAGACCCCTTGCCATACTTGCATACACTTCATTTTCTTGTGACATGGGACCTCGGTTTTTGCGGTCTCATCCGAAGGACCGCCCCATTTAGTTGCCTCTTATGACAAGCAAGGGGGTACTGAGGACCTATTCTAACCCGGATTCCCACGGGATGTACACAAAATATCCTTTGTTTAAATCGCAAGGTATGGAGATCGACCCTTTTCATTGTATGGAGATAGATCCTTTTCATTGTATGGAGATAGACCCTTTTCATTGTATGACAGCAATATATTTCGAATATATAGTATTAATTTCAATATCAAGTAAGGTTTGTAATTTAGTGTACATATAGCTGTTTTGTTTACATGTTCCTATTGGCACAACAAACAACCCCTAAAACAAAACAAACAACCCGAAAGATCTCATACACGCGACCTCCATTGATAAGAGAATTAGGGGTGAAACACGTAGGGAGGTTTTTACTCTGGTTTTTGCCATTGGTTACATGCCTGCATCGTATGTGGTATAACTCTTTGTGTTGACTAGCAATACCTTGAACTCAGAAATCTGTTTATACATCACATTGACAAAAATATTCAAGGTTGGTTTGCATTGCTATTTATATCGTGTACCATAGAGATCATAGAATCTGACTGTCACGTGCAATGACTTTTCGTATATGTGCTGGAGTGTGGAGATAATTTTCCGGTAGGCTTGAATAGTACAGGTCTATCAAATTCCCTTCGTTTTCGGAAACTTGTTCAAAAATATATATCAAAAAATTTATCCGCAAAGCAATGAATCACAAAAAATCGAGACACGAAGTTTGTAGAATGTTTACCCAATGTCGTAAAAATGCGAATCTACCGAAATATTTCCTGATTTACGGTAAACACCGTATTCTTTGCTGTGGTACCTTTGACACTTAATTTGTGACACGGTGTTTATTTATTGAAATATACAGAAGGTATGTGAGCGCGATGAGTTATGAAAAACAAGGTTCTGAAAAATGACCATTTCTAAATTCCAAACTGCTAAGCGTACATTTCGTAATTACCCAATATTTTACGTCAATTTCCAAACAGTGCACTGACACCATTGTGTAGCATGCAGAAATTATCAGTTTTGACATCAATGTTTCTTACGTTTTACTTCCAACAGATTCATAAATCTTTGTGCATCATCTTGGGTATATACGAAAGCTCTTAAAGTGCAAGCAGTATTCCTAAGAAATAAAATTAACAGAGTGGGCGCAAGTCCGATTCGCCTCGTTGCGGTATGATAACATCCAGATATACGAATAATGCCAATGCATTTTCTGCTGAAGCAGTTTAACGGGCTGTCTCATTCCAGAGAGAAACGAAGCGGAATTTTTCATTTTTATAATCTGGAAACCGCAAGGAGTGATAAAATCGCAACTTCACTTAACACAATGGTATGAAATTTTCACCTGTCTACCCTACGTGTATATCAGACCCAGTAATGTATATTTATATTCACAACTTTTTCATTATTTGAAGACTTTTCCTCAGCTTGTTCTTGTTGCAACATGTATTGAAAGAAAATCTTAAAATCAAGTAATGTGAAATTGTGTCATTTATTGACCAAATAAATGACATTGAAAAAAAGAAGCACATACAATATTTTACTATAATACCAAATTTTGATCAAAATTAATAGCTCGAATAAGGGCATGTGATGAATTAGACTTTAAAAACATTATCTTGCAAATTAGTGATTATCCCGCTGTTATTGTATAATTGTTAACAGTCTGTGGAACAAGGTGACACAAGAAGAAAGCCCACCTGCACATACATGTACTAGCCCAAAAGAAGTAAACATATAAAGGTAACAAAGAAACAAAATTATATACATGTACTACAATATGTAAGGTACACGCTAAGGACTCCCAATCATTACAAATATGATGCTATTTATCGGGTTTTGGGAGGGGGAAGGGAGGTGGTTGGTTAAAATATTCCGAAACACATGTAGACTAAACTGGTTCACCTCGGTTATGAATATAGTGAATTCCGAGCCCGCTACAAAACCATAATTACAAAAATAATATGAATAACTTTAAAAATAAATTTACAATTTGTAAAATACCAGATATGTGATAACGACATATGAAATGAAGACAAACCTACATATAAAGCATTTTATGATCTAAAATCGTATTTATCATATCGAAAGTAAAGAACAAAATCTCAATTTAGTCAGGGCCTCCAGATTTAAGACTTTCATAGACTCTGTTTATAAGAGGATACATGTATATCGTGTTGACAGATGAGGTCCATTACCTTTAGGGTGAATCAGTTATAGAACGTAGAAATTAGTCGAACTTGTAACTTGAAATTCATTTAATAAAAAGAAAATACAATCATGTAATAATAATTTGTGAGACGAAAATTGCCCACCTAACTAAATGGAGTTATTTTATTACTATTGTTTTCTATGGAAAGAGGAAATTCAGGTATATACCTTGTTTAGTAGCTCTAATAACACTGCAATTCTCACAGCTGGGTCAACTAGTATATTAGATTCTTGGAATTAATAATTCATAATACTAGTACATTATATGATGTAGGTATTCAAGTTTCTAAAACACAAACGTTTCTCCTTAAAGTGCCGGGTACCTGTAAAGTGCGAAACGAAATCGAAACGAAACGAAATCTACCGAAACGAAACCCACTGAAACGAAACGAAACCCACCGAAACGAAACGAAACCTAACGAAACGAAACAGATTGTATAACCGAACTCTTTCAATTATAATAATTAAAAATGGTATCTTAGGCCCCTGTGAAAGTTACCACATATAAATAAAATTCGCCTCCCCTTTGATGTAGGCTTTCGGCTTGACTGTTACAAAGTTTTAAAAGTTGGAAAGGGGGGAGTAGGCACAAAGTACATATCCGTAGTTGATTAAATGCCATGTACAATTAATTTCGGATCCATACATTTCAGAACCGAGGATTACAGTCTCAGAGATCTGGGGAAACACACTATACGAGGGGTGGGGTCGCCGACGTTGGATCCGCCTTTGGGCATAGATACATTGTTTGAAGAAGCTGGTGTCTGAGAAAATTGAAAGCAGGAAGAGCTCTTAACCTCTTATTTTATCTCTAACTGCTGAGGTGCGAGTACTTTCAATAATGGAAAAACTCTATACATTGGGGATGTTGCTAAGACGGGGAATTGAAAACGGGACGGAAAACGGATTTTTTTTAATGCAATAATATTAGGAGGAGGTCGACATTTTGTAAACTGAAAAGGCTTATGAACAAGGGGTTTTAAGCAGAAATCACAAAGAGAACGGGAGGACATTCAGAATCCACCGTTTGATATACTACATACAAATACACAATATCCACATGTATACATATATTTGTCTTTAGAGCAAAAAATACTGAAACATGTATTTATGCCCAAAATCGGATTCAACGCCGACGACCCCATCCCTCGTTTAGTGTGTTTCCCCAGACCTCTGAGACTGTAACCTTCCGTTCTGAAATTTGTGGATCCGAAGCTAATTGCACATGGTATTTATGTACTTTGTGCTTACCCCCCCCCCCCCCTTTCCAACTCTTAAAACTTTGTATCAGTCAAGCCGAGAGCCTACATCAAAGGGGAGGCGAATTTTATTTATATGTGTAAACTTTAACAGGGGCCTAAGATACCATTTTCAATTATTATAATTAAAAGAGTTCGATCATACAATCTGTTTCGTTTCGGTAGGTTTCGTTTCGTTTCGGTAGATTTCGTTTCGTTTCGCATTTTACAAGTACACTAAAGTGCCCCGGAAGTCATGGGTGCAAAAATGGTAAATTGGTTCAGAAATACATTTGAAAATATAAGAATAAAAAATTATGATCGTGCGTGCATTCAATACCGATATATTCCCCGTCAAAGTTAGCTATATTTGCACCTGCCCGAAACCAATCAACTGAAATTCCGGTTTTACTATATTTAGCCATAATGACGTGTGACGTCACAACCCATCAGTCTCAAACAGGCCAGTATGGCAAATGCGAGCGATACCTCCGTTTCTGTGGACGAAATCGACCTCCACATATCATTTGCAGCGTCTTCCTTTTAAGATTATCGTAACGAGGACGTACAGGACATCGTCCCTTACCAATAAGAGTCAGCTGCAATGGATTCCGATTATTTCGACGAGTTAAATGGGGAGAATGCTGAACGTGAACAACTTGAACATCGCCTCGGAAGCACGGAATGGTAAGGCGCCGTTAGACTGTTTGTTTATAAAATAAATTTTGGGAAATACGAAATTTATCAATCATTTTTAACTGTACATCATTCTTAATTACTTTAATGATAAAATTACAGATGTCTAATCACCATATTACGCCTGTCCGCGTCGTATTCACAGGTATCTGTCATTTTGTCTGTAATAACAATGTTAGTGGTCGCACTGGTGTGTACCATACCACCCCTTAGTAATTAGGGAGTGGTATAGTATATACCCTCAATTATCAATAGGCCTACTATTATTACAGACAAAATTATTTGTTCCTGTGGTGCATTTTCGCTCATTACTTCATTGGGAAAGAGCTGAAAAATAACTTTGATTTTTCTATCCTCTCATGTGACACCCCCTTTATACTGTTATATCTGTAATTACAATTTTTCTAAGAATTTTTTAAAAATTATCATCTGGAGGAGAATTGTCTTATCTTTTCCCCATTATTGAGTTCTCTATTCTTTCACAAATTCACATGGTTTACAAATCATTTTAGGTGTCAATGTGGATTCTATTCCCATATTTCAGCTGCCAAGGAAAGTGTATGCTGCACCGAATTGCCAAGGGTTGATGAGAAGAGGGGAGTCATTCAACAAGGAACTGGCCTGCTTTACTGAACACCCTGGGTTTTCATCAGTGTGTTTAAATGTGCATGAGCTCGAGACGGCATAATACCAGTACCCAGTATGGAGAAATGAGGGAAACAATTGAAGAGCAAGTCAATTTTTTTTTATTGATTTGTTCAATACAAAATTCACATGACCATTGGGTCCGATTGCTAGTTTATCATTAGTGAATAATTCCAAACATTTCCCGGAATTACAGGCGTAACAGATACATAACACACGGGCAATTTGTTTGGTGGTGCTAAGGATACCTAGGGCACAAGGTGCGAGTCCCTCTACCCTCATGTGCTGTGACGGAATTCCTTTGCCTCTGAGGAGTATCAAGGATTCAATGCACCTGAGTGATGGTATGATTTAGTTGAAGCAACTTTTTTTTAAAAACAAATGTACGATTCATACATGATGCATACAAAAAAATTCAAGCACAACATTCTAACAGAAATGGCCCAAAAATAATACATCAATTTTCTAGAAAGCATCAGCTATACAAACAATATTTCAAATAAAATGTGTCCGCATCCAGGAACGGGACGAGGACCCTGCTTTCATGTTCCCATTTTTTAACTCTTACAACTATTATATATACTATAAAGCTAATACTACATATACTATGCTAATATTTCATTATATAAATCATTTGCAAAAATACACTGTTGCATGCAAGACCAAACAGATTGTTACCCAACGGTCAGACCCTATATCATTGTTGTTCCCAGTCTTTTTTTATTTGTAAAAAATAACAAAATTTGTTTTCACAACCTACTACTCTATATGACTTTGGTTCAAATTTAAACAAAACCAAAGATAAAAGTGTTTCACAATGATTTAACATTTTTAAACAAGATTAAAATAGAGCACATCTGTATGACCAACATATTTTTTATCTGCTTTGCTAGAATGTCCAAATAGCTAGTGTTACGTTTTGTTCACGTTCACACGGATATCTCCTTCCGACTGAACCTCGATGTAAAATGTAGCACTGCTTCTTCTTTATCAGGATGGAAAAATTCACTGCACAGTGGAGGTGGTTGAGCTGGCAATGAGCATGGTAATGGTTCTGATAACCCTTGAAAAACCAAACTCCTTCATCAGGACTGGTCATATGATGGGCTGGAATAAATGGACACTATTTAAAATTTTATGTATGCTTTATATCCTTATAAATAAATTGCTCTTTACTATATGTATTGTATTTTGATAAATACATTTGTAATAAAAATTCTCATTAACTTTGTTATTGCTGTTTTAAACTTGATTGAAAGAAAAGTGACAAATGCAAAAATAGTAAAAATGCCATGCCAATTAATTTTGATATGAATTATGATAGTGGATTATCTTTAGAAGTACATTCTTACTAATTGTTGGATCAACAGGCTTCCTACGAACACTTGAACTTCGGGAAACTGATTTTAAATTGTTGGTCCCCCTCCTTCGTTATGTCATGCTGCCTTGAGGAATTCTCATTAAAATGTAGAGCAGCAATCATCAACCTTTCCCAATAAAAAAGGATAAAATAATTGTTACGATAGTGCTTTATAATGTATTTACTGTAATTCTTTTATTATTTTGAAATAAAATGTCCCCATGTAAATATTGAAATAATTTGCAGTGGGGGATCCTGATCATTCAGGGGGGGGGGGGGTATCCCGAAGGTCGGAACCCTCCCCTTTCATCAGAAAATGTTGCTAAAAAACACCCACACATATAGATGGTGGAAACACCCTTTAACAACTGAAATTTAATAATGGTATAACCCCCCCCCCCTTTCCAAAATTCCTGGATCTGCCCATGATTTGTGTAAATTAAATTAGTGAAGAGGGGTTTCCATCACATGTCATTTTTGGAAATAATTTAATTTAATTTTCATTAACGTATAAATCCAAAGGATGTACATGTAGGAGTTATAACAGGGGTTACAGGCCACCCACTCTACACCCCTCAGCCTTCACTTGATTGATCAGAATTGGTATCTTTGCAGTGTTAACATTTAATCGTGTTGGAAAAATAATATTGCCCACTAAAAGAGTAATAGAAGTCTATGTATATTTAAATTATGCAAAGTTCTTGATAACATTACTAAGATAGGTCAGTGGATCTATATGACAGAATATGTTTAAACGGCAATCTAATCCAGGGTCCTGATTAGATGGGGCATGTTAGAAACTCGTCATATGGTACGTGTATTGTAACTTATAAAGTGAAAAAAGTTAATAAACGTCACAGACTACAATAAAAAGTATCAACTTTCTTACCGATGGAATCTTCATAATAAAGTTACACACGACCTACCCTATTTTTCTCCAGCTTGACGGCAGCCTGGCGCTTGGGTTTAGGCTCGGGCGAAGAGAGGAGGGCAAGGTTGAGGTCGTCCACTTTCCTCTTAGGATAAAGCGATAGAATCGCACCAGAGCAGAGGCGTTTTTTTCGCAGGAATTACAAATTCTCTCATCAGTGAAAACTGAGCCTGGAAACATCCGTCCGTGAAATGCGCACTACAAACAACAGTATACTGGCACGATCCTGTCCAGTCTGCACGGGTCAGTCTCACAAATCGAGTCTATGCTGCTCTCTGTCGCTCGTCCTTCGGGAAAACATGGACGGAAACGGTGTCCGAGGGCCTGTTGTTGCTTCCTACAACTACACACATGCGTCCCTTGCTCTTACTTGCCATTTCTCTTCGAATATTTTCTTCTTTTATACTCTCGTCTTGTTGTGAAGAAACCGCCAATGATGGGTTGTGACGTCAGATCCGGTATTACATTTTCAGTCTCGTTTTCGGTATCGTAAAGGTGTGAATTTACGAAGAAGGTTGTTTTTGCCCATTATATCGTTTATTGATTAAAAAATAACTGAAATAATTTTACTATCGCTATTTATTTTTAAAAATACATAAGATAAACCAAAATGTATATTTGACTTCCGGAACACTTTAAACACTTTACAGGAGAGATAACTCTCTCAGTAGTGACTGGGCAATATTGAATTGATTTGTAGGGCAATGAAAACGTGTATGATTGATTGATTGATTGATGTTTTCCGATTTTTCAGTTACCTGTATCTGGTGGCGCACAGTTTTTATTGGTGGAAGAGAGAACCCAGATACAATGTACCTGGGAAGAGACCACCGACCCTCCGAAAGTAAACTGGGTAACTTTCAAACTTTCTCACTTACCGGCGCTAGCGGGATTCGAACCGGCACCGACAGAGGTGAGAGGCTGTGTGATTTTGAGCGCGATGCTCTAACCACTCGGCCACGGAGGCCCCTAAAAAACGAATATGCATTTTCTTGAGTATCATAAAGAGGTTTGCACCTAAGTTGTGCAGTATTGTTGATTCATTTACATGTACAAGTATAATGCTAATTTCTACAGCTGATGAATCATAATAAAATAGCATCCATTATGTTAAAAATCTATTTTAAAACTTTATGTGAGGGGGCATATTGTTTTGCACCTGTAGGTCGGCCTGTAAACCAAGTCTTCGCCGCTCATTATCTTATCATTTTGGAAGAGACCACCGACCCTCCGAAAGTAAACTGGGTAACTTTCAAACTTTCTCACTTACCGGCGCTAGCGGGATTCGAACCGGCACCGACAGAGGTGAGAGGCTGTGTGATTTTGAGCGCGATGCTCTAACCACTCGGCCACGGAGGCCCCTAAAAAACGAATATGCATTTTCTTGAGTATCATAAAGAGGTTTGCACCTAAGTTGTGCAGTATTGTTGATTCATTTACATGTACAAGTATAATGCTAATTTCTACAGCTGATGAATCATAATAAAATAGCATCCATTATGTTAAAAATCTATTTTAAAACTTTATGTGAGGGGGCATATTGTTTTGCACCTGTAGGTCGGCCTGTAAACCAAGTCTTCGCCGCTCATTATCTTACGAATTTGATTGACAGTTACCAAACTTATTACAGTTGTTTGCCCCTAAGTAGGAGATGATCCCTATTGATTTTCAGGTCACAAGGTCAAGGATGTATCTTGATCTGTAGACCAAATCTTGTCCGCTCAATATCTAAAGAAACAATTGCTTGACAGTTACCAAACTTGGTACAGTGGTTGTCCCTAACATGTAGATGACCTTGAATGCTTTCCAGGTCACAAGGTCAAGGGTCAAACTGGACATTAGTAAGATATTTTCCGCAGAATATCTATAGAACGCTTGCCTGACAAATATTAAACTTTGTATTCTGGTTCTACCTACGAACAATATCTTATGTCCAGAAAAGATTGACAATTGACCTTGTGACCTCAAAATCAATAGGATTCAACTGGACATAATAATAACATATTGTCCACTCAATACCTTTGAGAACCATTTCCTTGACAGGCATCAGTCTTAGAGCACGGGTGCCCCCTAAAGAGTAGATGACCCCATTTGTTTCCAGGTCACAATATCAAAGGTAATGAATTACTTGGAAATGCCTGGATAGTATCTTGAGAGGTTAAACTTATTGATATCATGGTTGCCCCTGACAACCCATAATTTTCATCACCACTACAGGCTTTCTAAATGAAAAATCGACGCTTTTCAATATTGGCACATGGAGGCATACATGTTTCTAAAACATTTCTATTTCATAAAAGATTTAATACTATATGATTCAATGTCGTCTTATCTTCTAGCAATATAGATATCAAAAGGTTTAATTCTACAGGATTTAACATAAATAATGTCTATTTTTGCACTGAAAATTTGCAACCAAAAAATTCATCAAATAGAATATAAAAGTTTAAAAGAACAGTCGCGAATTATTGTCAGTGTTACAAAGTGTAGTCTAAACAAAAATTACAATGTTTTCATTTAAAAGTTAAGAAGTAACATAAAAGATGGGTATTTTAGATCAAATGTGAAAATCAATGACCCAGAAACTATATTTTAATACCAAATATCGCGTTAATTGGTCTTTTAAAAGAATCCTAGTTCTTGTAGACCACAGTGGCATCATTTATAGAACAAGATTTGTTGACGTGTAAGAATATATATTACATTGTACTTCCCATTAATAATAATGTCGACCTGCAAGATAATGTTGTCCACTTGTCAGTTTATTATGTCGACTTATCAGATAATATTGTACTCTTATCAAATAATAAAAAGTTTAAAAAAGGTAATCGTAAAAATGCTTTCAAGCCCAAACTGTGCCATTTACATAACGATATAATGACCTGAGAAGTCGACATAAGGCTAACCCAAACCGAAATCATTATGTCGACTCTTCAGATCTTTTCGTCGACTTGTCAAATAATTATGTAGATTTGGCAGATAATTATGTCCACTCGTCAGATCAATCGTGATGTTGATTAATCAGATATTAGAGTGGAATGTAGGTGTCACCAAATCATGGCAAATAACATTAGCATATCATATCAGAATTAAAAGATAATTGAAAATGACAAGTCGACATAATTATCTGACAAGTCAACATAATCATCTGACAAGTCAACATAATCATCTGACAAGTCAACATAATTATCTGACAAGTCAACATAATTATCAGACAAGTCAGCATTATTATCTGACAAGTCAACATAATTATCAGACAAGTCAGCATTATTATCTGATAAGTCAACATAATTATCAGACAAGTCAGCATAATTATCAGACAAGTCAGCATTATTATCTGACAAGTCAACATAATTATCAGACAAGTCAGCATTATTATCTGATAAGTCAACATAATTATCGGACAAGTCGACATAATTATCTGACAAGTCAACATAATTATCTGACAAGTCAATATAATTTTATGATAAGACAACATGAAGATCTGACAAGTCAACATAAGTCAACATAATTATTGGACAATCGATGGCAGAAAACATAACAATGTACAGCGTAGAGGCCTAGGTTTACTTTTTTGATGGAAATTGGCTGTTCTTGTCTAGTCGATTTCTCCATCCCTAGGCCCAGTAGCTCATCCAATATTCCATCAAGAAAATACTCTCCCCATTTGATTACAAACGCTAATTTCATTGATAATACAAATGATAAGATATCATGTGAATTTTATGTACCCGTAAACAAGCCCCTCTGAAACTGCACAAAATGCTATGGTTAGTAGCATAAAAGAAGAATCCCGTCCATTCAAAAAGAAAAAAATTAGGATTCGTCCAACAACTTTTTACCTTCATATTCACCTGAATTCGGCTGTCCTAATATGTTAGAACACCACTGGACCCTATTTTACAAATAACTTACGACTAGGACTAAAAATGTTACATAGTTCTAAAAAAAAAACCTACTCAACTTAATTAATTTTGTATGATATTACGTACATCAAATTGCATAATTAAATTCTTTGTTTGCATTAAAATCATAATCTAATTAACGAAAAGAATAAAATAAATTGCAAAAGATTTTGGACTTAGCCGTATAAGTTCCTTTGTTAAACGTGATCCAGATCTATACTAGGGTATTGCCACGTTCAAAGCTTCAAATATATCGAATTACCCATTTTATATAACGAGTTGTCGTAATAAGATGAGAGAAGGAATTCAAGTAAGGGACATGCACATGTATTTCATAAGCTCCTACTAAATTTGTTCGCATACAATAAATGCAGATACATGTCGAAATTTTAAAAGCATGAATTTCAATTTCGGTAAATAGAAACCGTGCATATATGGAGAAAAAAATAACCATACATCTAAAATACAATATAAATATGTACTGCTTTACCACTGGATTGCATCTAGTTAGATAATAAATAAAATAATGTAAATATCAAATCAACATAAAACGGATGTAATATTATTTTATGAGTTGTTCTGTATATTGGGGTTCATTATTTATCAAATCCCTAAACAATCAGGATTGCTCTGTGTTGTTAGTATTGGTTTTGTTTCTAGGTCAAAAACATAAAAAGATGTTCATTTTCGCACTTGTTGACATTTAGAAATAGGAAAATCACCGTAAATTTTATGATATAAAGTATGATGTTTGGCAAGACAGCAATGGTGGAATGAAGACTAGAAGATTGGTATAGAACGAGAAATTTCGGTAAACAGCCGGTCGAACATACAGAACAGGGAATAACTATCCAATACAACAAGTTTGGTATAAATTATAGTTTCAGATAAGCTGTATAAAAACTGTCACTTTTTTATGCCCCCGAGATCGAAGATCGGGGGGGGGGGGTATTCTGTTTGTCCTGTCTTGTCATTCTGTCTGAAACTTTAACCTTGCTAATAACCTTTGAACAATAACTACTAGAGCTTTCATATTTCCCATGAGTATTCCTTGTGACAAGACCTATCCGTGGATATCAAAATGTTCATAACTCCTAAATGGTAAATATTAAAGCTTTCATATTGCACATGAGCATTTCTTGTGACAAGATCGTTCTACTGGTACCAAGATATTTGTCATTGTGACCTTGGCCATCTTTGGAATTGACCATTATCGGGGGCATTTGTGTTTCACAAACACATCTTGTTATTTTTTTAATTCTAAGGAAAAGAAATGTATACAGTATAGGATTACACATATGTTGCACACATGTATTAAGCCTCCCCAAGTAATGTAATGATAAAGTAATATCATCGTCGTCATTGCGCACCCTTCCACGTTCCCTTGAAGGGGTATTTGCTGTGAAAGTGATGGCAACCTTTTTTCTCTCTCAAAATCTCAATGGCAGAGGAATTGATATATTAATGGCTAATAAAACATTTGTTTTGTACGACAACAAGAGAAACCTAATAAAACTACGCTTTTAGTGTAAAGAAATATATAAGGAAGAATAATTATTTAATCACCAAAATTACATATTCATGTGCCTGCTTTGGGAGTTAAAAAGTGTTTGAAATTCTTAAATACTGGTGTTGTTACTGAAATATAGGATATAGAACAATTTTCATTGAATTCAATTTTCGGTGACAAAATTACAGATAATGACCCGTTAATGAAAATGAAAGAAAATGTAAGAAAGTTGTTTTGCAAAGCACATCCAGTCACTTCAATACTTAGCATTGCCAGTCGGCTCACCGTCACTGTTTAGGAGCGATAACTCTTACCACAATTCCTAATGTAAACGTAACGAAGAGGGTTACTATCCATTCTATAACTGATTACGCCTCCTCACATGTTTCATGGGCGTCGTTTTATCCACTGGAACAATAATGGAACAAGCTGCAGTTACAAATCTACGTTAACTTGAAACAGTTATCTAAAAATACACGATCTCATTTTGTGAGTTTCAGTAGCACGATGGTATACTCAGATGACCTGTTGCAATTTGTTTTCATCCGTTGTCATGCGTTAGCATTTTGAACAGTTTCGACTTCATCACAGAAACTATTTGACCATATATATTGAACATGTACAAAAATTGGCGTGCTGTAGAATTTACTGGGTTAAAATGAACAGGGATTGTAAAGTTTGAGGCCTCTGTCGACTTAGAAGGGGGAGGGGGTGTTGAGGGCAGACCAAAATCTGTCAAAGAACTGAAGGTACTGGGAAACGCTAGTTTGATGTCGAATGATCAGCATGGTTAATGAGAATTTAAAGAAATGTGTCATTGTCTAATTCGCTAAATACTCATCCGCAAATGATACATTTCTTTTCTAATCCATAATAAAAAAAAAAACTACCAAAAACAAACAGTTAACCTTGTTTACACTCCTATCAACATTTCGCGCAGGTTACGTCCCTTGTCCGCCAGCTCCCGGTTAAAAATCGTATTTCCCTACGTTGGCCTTTGTAATTTTGTTATCTGTAGCTTTGATATCTGTTATTTTTCCATCAATTGCAGTCAACTGCAACAATTCCCCAGATTGGGGCAACCCATTAACTTGTATGAAAACTTGATAATTACCTAAAATTCAAAGTAATAACGCCTTGCATTTTGGTAAGGTACAGAAGGAAAACTTGGTTTTTCACCGATCGATTGACCTTTGGCTGACCCCACAAAGGGACATAACTCGCGGCGAAGTGTTGATACGTGTATTAGAGATGAGCTTGGACTCGGCTCTATAATGTCATATAATAATTTCAGAATGTGTCTTTGTTCTTCACGTTATAATAAACAATAGAAATCTAAAATATCTTCATTTCCTTCGAAAATTTTCAACTTGATGTCTGGACGTCAATCCAAACTACAACAAAAATATTACATGTTAAACAACTTGCAAAAACATACAAAAAATAAGGCTCGCTATAAATTCAACAATAATATTGATATTTATAGCCATTGTAAATGTATTTAGCTAAGTACTAACTCTATTGGCAAGAAACACCCGAGTGGGCATTTAAATACCTTGACCGAAGCACAAAGAAATGCTTGTAATACGCAAAGTTACATGTACTACACATAAAATGAATGAATATTAATTATGAAAACGATAAGAAATTGAATTCAGTGTACATGAAAGCTTCTTTGACATACATGTACATGCAAGTTTATTCAAATCATGGCCCCCAGGGTATGATGGGGCCACAATAGAGAATCAAAGATTTACATAGGGTATATAGCAAAACTCTTCTCAATTACAGGGCTATGATAAGTCATATTAAAATGCAAGCATCCCTAGTTAACGTAGATTCATGTTTATTCAAATCGTGGCCCCGGAAGTAGGATAGGGACACAATAGAGGGGGGTGTGGGTGGGTGGGGAAAAACTTTTTTAAAATCTTCTCAAGAACAACAGGTTGCTGAATATTCATATAGATATGCAAACTTCTTCAGGCAGTGTAAAGTGATGTTCAAATGATGATCCCAAGAAGTAGGCTGGAGCCACAATAGTGGATCAAAGTTTTTACATAATGTGTAGGGACATGTCATCAAAAACCTTCATTTCAAGAACATCAGATCCATCCTTAGGATTGGACACACCCCAAGGAATCCACCTTCCAGCACCACACGCCAGGCCCTGACCTGGAACCCACAGGGCAAGAGAAAGAGGGGACGTCCAAGAAACACGTGGAGGCGGGACTCGGAGACTGAACTAAAAGCGCAGGACATGACCTGGCACGACGCCGCAAAAGCAGCCCAGAATCGTGTTCGTTGGAGGACTGTCGTCGATGGCCTATGTTCCTCAAGGAACGACAGGCCTAAGTGAGTAAGTAATATTGAAACATCTGCAGGTAGTTCAAATTCAAGTTTGTAACATGTATATTCAGGGTCCTGGGTAGGGTAGGTCAAGGATGAGGGATCAAATTTTATATGGGATTACACTGGAAATCCATTCAAGCAGTACTTTTTTTTAAGAGTACACACTTATTCAAACAAAATGCGAAAATACCTAAGTTGTGCGAATTTTAAGTTTTTTCTTCTTCAAATAATTAACCCTGGGGTTAGAATGGATAAAAAATCAACATAACGCATACTCAAAGGAAACTCTTTCAGAAAGTCTTCCCAAGAAGAGCAAGATCACATGAGTGATATTGGTATTGAAATAGCCCCATGTTTTGTGAATTCAAGTTCGGTTACGTCGTTGGTATGAAGCACATCAGACAGCATACAACCTAGTGATACCTGGTATTGGTAAACTAGATCATCATAACGACCGTGGAGTTTGCGAAGTGCTGACTTTAAACGAGACTGTTGAAAACCCTGTAACGTTAACTTTTTTTTTTCTTTTTTTTTTTTGCAAATTTGTTTCTTCCCTATTATTGTTTATTAATAATGATTTCTCTGGGGGAGGGAAGAGGGTAGAAAATCATGTTCCGTATTTGTCTAGAAACCTATTGAAAATATTACGGAGTTCTGTGATTGCAAACTATGTGCTCTGGGTGACTTAGTGTTACATAGACGCGTTGGGACAACAATGCCATTAATGGTGTATTATAATGTCAATACCTATGATTCGTAATCGAGTCTCCTCCGGAAGATCCGTGATTTTCGTATGGACTTGGGTATAAACCACGACCGTCTGGTCACGAAACGAGGTTACTATCATTAGAGCTACCGTGAGGGTCGAGTGGGAAACGCTGTTCGTATTAAAGTTCCGCAGAAGCACCAAATGGTTTAACGTAAATTGGCTGGATATTAGGTCAGGCCAGATGACCAAATGAAACAGGTCAGGGGACCTTTTGTTACTGTACCTATAACATGCAGCACGACTAAAGAAAACTTAATTCTAACAACAGCGTAAGAATTAAACATCAGGAGTATCAGCGTTAATTGTTGTTCATTATTAACATGCAATCAGGATTTCGCAAATTATTTGGTCGTTTTAATGACTTTATTTGAAAATATAGTATCTCATTATGTTGAGATTGCAGTCTGAAGTGTTTTATATTAATTGTTAGACCGATCTTTACAAGCTGATTTTTTACTACGGGTGATTTTTATCAATATTCGAATTTCTTATCCTGTATGCATGAGTGTACAATGTACCTCCTAAAATGATGGACAGTGCTCATTGATGGGTGGTAAAGATGAATGGTCTCTCTATTTTTTTTTGGGGGGGGGGGGGGTTCTAGGACATTATTCATTAACTTCGCATAGCTACATGTGTATATGGTTGTCTTGTCGCAATTTTCAACTTACGCAGCTATTGATGACGTACTTCTCACTTTGTAATGACTATCACGGTCGATTTTAATTCTTTCAACGTTAAAACTCTCCTTATAGAGATTGTTTAATATTTTAATTTCTCACACGACTGTGATAGCTAAATACGATGAGACTGAAATCTACGTATACTAGCAGTGATTCCTTTATTATTCGTTATTGATTATATTATGATATATGCCTATAGATGCTTTTAAATATCACTCAATGACAATTTGAATTACAAATAATTCTTTGTGAAATCTTCTGAAATGTGATATTCAGAAATATTGTAAGCCAAATCACGAATGAATGTTGATATACTTTACAAGATGTGCGCAAACACAATATCCTATGTTCACATTAAACAATGTCATTATCTATATTTGTGTTTGATGTGACAATTACAAAATTCAAAAAAATATTTTTCTCTTTGTGAAGATCCTAGAGTCACGTCACGTTTTTATTAAAGTTATCTGTATACAATGGATAAAATGCCAGTAATGACAAATCACAAATACCTGCATTTATCATGTTAGGTTTCTATAAATTTTTACTATCAGCTTTGTTATGAACGTACTGTAAAAGACGATCTCCATGGTTTAAACACGTGAACAGGAAGCAAACAGAGAAAAATAAAATGCATCACAATACCCCTGCATATTTAATTCATAAGCCAAACCAAATGTGGATGAGCGATGATTCTCAAAAATATTATGTAATAGGTATAATACAAATGTACATCCAACTACTACTTAGTGTTAGTGTAAGGGAACTCTATTTATAGGTTTTTACATGAATATTTAGCAGATAATGGATTTTGAGCACATGCTTTTTAAGCATGGTAATTTATGCCGTCGTATATACAGATATATTTTCAATATTCTCTTAGTGTTGGCTCATAAATCATATACTTTCCTTTTGAAAAATATTGCAGGCAGAGGGAGGCTAGCTAATAAAGATGCTATTTTAAAGGACCTAATGAAGCTTAAAGCGTTTAAATCCGCGGCGTGAATTGCAGTGGTTTAAAAACATACCCTCCCTCGCGGACCCTTTGTCCGATCTATCACGCTTGACAATGGGCTCCAAGGTTGTGTAGTGTCTGCGTTTAAATTGAAAGTCAATAAAAGTTTATCTGGAATTCAAAACTGCGAATCCTCACTGTTGTGGAAGTTTGAAGATCTTCGTTTCCTACAAAAGATGGAGCTCGTCATATTCATAACTGAAAAAATCTCATTTTGTTTGAGTTTTATTCAAGGATGAAATATGATGAAGCAAAACAAATTTGAATATGTGTATCAAAAAGATGATTCAACAAGCCGTTCTACGCGTGATAAGGAACTATCACATTTGCGATTTCTTTGCCAGTCGGCTCCAGCGGGAACTTTGTTATCTCCCCCTTGTAAAAAGTACCATCGAAGTAGTAAGGAAAATAACTATAAACGGATATACATACATTCGTCATCCTCCTTTCTCGAAGGGGTGCGTTACTCGAAAAGTATTCAATATCGAGGGACTGCAATGCCCTGTCGATGTAAAAGTGTGGGGGAAACTTCCGTCCCTGGTAGCCCGTGTCTGATTACACAGTACAGGGCGAGTACCCGGATGTATCCAACTCCCGATTCCGGACGCGATTCAGCGGTGTTTCATCATCTACGATCTCACCTAACAGAAAGACATCGGACTTACTTAAGGTTCCACAAGATCAAGACTTCTTCGAAAACGCCTTCAGACGAAGACGGCGATGAGGACGTTTTTATAGATGGAAAGGTAAGCATAGTGGCTGTGTATAAAAAGGACTTACCTTAATTAATGCATCACTTTGTTATTAATTAAAAACATCTCTCTCTCTCTCTCTCTCTCTCTCTCTCTCTCTCTCTCTCTCTCTCTCTCTCTCTCTCTCTCAGGGCGGATAAACAGGCGATAATTAAATTAAGAAAAAACGATGGATTTGGCATTTTAATTTCATTTGGCAATCCGATATATCAAATTACGTATGATTTTTTTTAAACATTTAAATAAAATCATCTTTTCATAACCAGTGATGTGTACACATTTGTGTTGCGATAGATTTCGATTTGATTGTTCAGTTGATCATAAAATTCTGCCGTTTCGGTGAATTTGATACTCGGGAGGTGCCACGTTAAATTCCGTTGTCAAGTGAAGGTAATGGGATCGTCTTTTCTTGTGGCTTTAATTCAGATGATTTGATGCTTTCAGTTTTATTTACCATTGCTCTGACTGTGTCATAAACACGAGAAATGCTAGTTTTGCATGAATCATACCATAATAGAAATAAATTGCTTATTTCAATTATAAGCTCAATATATAGTTCAGCGACCAAAAAGAACATGAAAAGTTCAAAGTTTGAGAAAGTTAAAAACAAAAGAATCATATACATTTTCTTATATCTTGATATACTTGGCCTAATTTGATTTGATTATATGCCCTCCAGAAATTGGTTATAAAAGTGGCAAAGAATATTTAATTTATATAAGTGATTTAAAAGTTATTGCAAATTGACGACCGTGAGTTATGCAACTACTACATTTTCTGTCAACTTCAATAGCATAATTTATATTGGACAATATTTTTGTCTTGAACTGTCGATCCCAATTAAATGAAATTAATGTAAAAGTATTCGTATAAATCGTGTGAAAAAAATCCAACAGTACATGTTATATAAAAATAAATTACAAACATCCTCATGTCGATTTACATGTTATCAAACCACGCCTTCAGGATTTTCATATGGAGTCCGAAATTGATAATGTTGCAAATCTATGCTTAACGTTTGACATCATAGAAGGAGGTTTGACGATGTATCAACGTTATGTGTAAATTTCAGCCAACCAAACGGATCTAAATGATCCGTCACAGAAATTATCAGATGTAGATGATCCGCCACAGAAATTATCAGATCTAGATGATCCGCCACAGAAATTATCAGATCTAGATGATCCGCCACAGAGATTATCAGATCTAGATGATCCGCCTGAGATATTATCAGATCTTGATAATCCGCCACAGAAATTATCAGATCTAACATCGTCGGATACCCACGGTTGATTACGCTTCGTTCCTCTCTCCATCACCCGTGGGTCCATTCATTCCTACTCGCTAGTTCTCATGAATAATTAATGAGGCAATGTGATTGGGCGCTCATCGTAAACCCTGAACGAATTTGTCCAATCAACAAGACGCTTTCAGTCCAATTTCGGTATACAATTCCTGTGATAGCAGATTTACATGATCTTATTCGCATGTCTAGAAGATCCGCCAAAGAAATCATCAGGTCTAGATGATCCGCCAAAGAAATTATCGGTATTTCGGTTGATAGATAATCGGGTTTGAGGATGAGATGCCGACAAATTTTAATGAAGGGTTTGGGGTGCATGAATTTGCTTGTCGATCAAAGACCATTGAGAATTGTACTTTGTTTTTCATTCAAAATCTTTCTTTTAAATTTTTATTTTAGTGAAATTGTCGTATAAGAGATTCAAGTAGTGGTTCATGAAGGTGCACATGTATATGTATATGCTGTAGAAACACATCTCTTCATAACCCAAAAAATTCAACTTTAAAATTAAGTACATGTACATACATTTCTTAATTTTTCCTGTTTACCATTACTATTTTTTGGAGAATGTCGACCATATAATTATTGATTTTACTTACAGACACCTAAAGTTCGCTTCAAAATGGCTGCAAAATGCGTGGCTGTCCTTATCCAGTGGCTGAACGCCATTATTGATATAAGCGACATGAAGACGATCAGGACAGCCACAGAAGAAAGATGGTACACGTTGTACACCAGTCAGGAAGCTAGACGGCTAGCCTTTAACAAAATGATCTACTCCAAAGAAAGGGTACAGCATACAAATGACAGCATCATTATCTGAAATCAATAAAAAAATTAATGTAGTTCTAATGATATAAGCGACAAACACGATTTGTTTTTAGAAGACGTTTCTCTACTTGAATAAAAAGATAAGATGAATCAACAGAGTGAAAGAAAAGCACATTATATTTTATGAACAATAGCTGACCTGTTTCTATATTCATATGAAGCAAAATTTATTCAAAAGCTTCTACGTGAGAAGAAGAAATCTCCTGCTGTGGCCTTCAATTCGATGTTTAGATATGTCGACGACGTTTTGTCTATTAACAATAATAACTTTCATTCATATGTCGATTCGATATATCCCTGTGAGCTCTACATAAAAGACACCACAGAGTCATCCACTTCTGCTTCATACTTAGATATTTTATTGAAAGTAGACATTAACGGCAAAGTGACAACTCAACAGTATGACAAACGGAATAATTTCAGCTTCTCCATCGTCAACTTCCGATATTTATGTAGCAATATTCCATTATCACCTGCATATGGTGTTTATATTTCTCACTGATAAGATACGCAAGAGCTTGTTCTGCGTATAGCCAGTTTTTAAATCGAGGCAAGCTACTGACAAATATGATATAGGGGTTTCAACAGTCTCGATTGAAGTCAGCATTTCGCAAATTCTATGGTCGTTATAACGATCTAGTTCGTCAATACAACCTATCATTGGGTCAAATGCTGTCTGACGTGTTTCATACCGATTGTTAGGCCGTTCTTGGCACACTGATTTTGACTACGGATAACTCCGTTTACCCGATCAAGATATAAGGCTCACGGCTGGTGTGACCGGTCGACAGGGGATGCTTATTTCTCTTAGGCACCTGATCCCACCTCTGGTGTGTCCAGGGGTCCGTGTTTGTCAAACTATCTATTTTGTATTACTTATGAGATTTATGAGATTGATTACTGTTCGTTATCTTCACCTTTCATGATATCTGATAAGAAGAACTTGTAGACAAGAAAACTCCACCTTCAGGTTTACGATCCATCACTATGTACTACATGAATACCAATGAATTACCGTATTATTCGAACATTTTAGGCGTTTGCAAAGGTTCCGAAGTGGGCATTAAATATATTTGAAAAAGACCCAGATTCTAGAAGCGAACATGAATGCAAGCGGATCCACGCTCTTCTCAGGGGTCTGAAAAGCTTCGATAAGTTCACGGAGCGGATCCAACTCTATATGTGCCGATCTTTCCGATACCAGAGGTAAATCATGATTTTTTCCCTGGCATTTTTCTTGTGATACATCGTGATTAATGTAACTTTCAGGTGAAATTTTGATGTAATCACGTCTTCCATAACTCTCTCTCTCTCTCTCTCTCTCTCTCTCTCTCTCTCTCTCTCTCTCTCTCTCTCTCTCTCCGTACATTGTGAAATTTTAAGTAATCAGTTTTTTCATTTAAGTGTTGAACCCGGCAGAGTCATTCTCAGGCGTGGTCATGTAGGGATCAACTTTTATTTTATATATTCCGGTTCCGTGTTTGTAAATGTAGAGGACATTGACTCGAAGGGGATTCGCTTTGAAAAGACGGAAACAGTGCTTATGCGAGGGGATTCTTTTGGGGTAAATATAAGCACATACTCTTGAAGTGTTAGATGTGACAAGTCATAGCTGGCTGAGTGATTGTAATATCAATTGTAATAATACATAAATAGCGTAGATGATTGATTTATAAGGTCACATTTGTTGACCGATTGCAATTCGTCAGAGTCAGGCGGCGTCCGTCGTGCGTTAACAAATAATAATTTTTTTAACTTCTTCTGGATAATTACCATTCCAATCTTTTCGAATTTGGTATGAAGCATCTTTGGGACAAGGGAGACCTTAATTGTAAATTTCAGGATTACTGCTCTCTCGGGAACTTAGGGGCGAATAAAAAAATAAATTGCCAAAAATTTACCAAATTTCGATATGTTTCTTCTCTACAACTGCACGTCTGTAAAAAAAAACTTAATGCACAGTATGCAAAGCAGAGAGGTCTCTACCGAAATTGTATATTTCATGATATTCGGGTTAAGGGTCTGACTTCAGGTGGGCCAAACTTGGTATATGGTATTTATGTTTTAAGATATTTAAATAACATCTTCTTTAATGGTATTGATATTAAATTGAAAGCAAATGGATATTCATAAGTAGACGGTTGCCCTTGATCTATTTTAGGGCGGGTCTAAAATAGTAATATAGTATTAATATAACATAATGGTATGTAAAGTCGTGCGTTAGTATGCTCACTTTGGAGGGAGAGGGGAGGGGTTGTGCTTTAAGAACACATCTTGTACTAAACTCTTGTTGAATATTAGAATTTAGCTTAGATATACAAAACAGAAATATATTAGTACCAGTTTGATAGCCCTTGGGGCTGGAAATAATATTAATTTATGCTCAGTTGACCGATAAGGCGTGTGAGACTTTTATTTATTGTATGAAGAAGCGTGACCTATATAATTTGAAACGCTTTATTACAGAAATAAACACAAAATCATGCACCATGCACCGTACAATTTTACCTATTTTAATGCTAAGGAGTTGGCGCTGCTGCAAGACATTCGGCGCACAGCCACAATAACTTGCCGCGAGACGTGCGAAGTATTGGTGGTAGACAAGGAGACGTTTGCTAAAGTTTGTCCCAGCATCTTTCAGGAAGAATTAGAAGAAAAAGAAAAATTTCTTTCGTAAGTATGCTAATTATTATAAGGGAAAGGGTATTAAAAGTTTTTTATGCAAACATTTTACATACACCAAATGTATATGATAAAAAATAACTGCTTTTGTTAAAACCACCATCACTAGCATATCAACCTAATTTTTTACTTTGATTGATTACCTCGTGTACCTGATCAAGATGATGGCGTATATGACCCATCAACAGGGGATGGTTGCTCCTCCTAGGCACCTGATCCCACCTCTTGTTACCGTGTGTCCAGGGGTCCGTCTTTGCCCTGCTCTTTATGGGATTCATAAGATTCATCACTGTTCATTATCGTCACTTTTCATTCCATATACATTAGATGATAAACAGATACAACTTCTATCCTGAACATATAACTCCGTTTACCTGATCACGATATAGGGCTCACGGCGGGTGTAACCGGTCAATAAGATATGCTTACTTCTCCTAGTATCCTAATCCCAACTCTGGTGTTTACAGGAGTCCGTATTTACCCTTCTCTTAATCTTGTATTCTTTATAGGAATTATGAGATTGATCACTGTTAGCCGTTTATACCTTTTCTCTTTCAACTGAATATTATCACAATGAGGCCAACATGTTGTTACGGAGGTTGTGCTGCGAAGCGTTTTCAGATTTCATTTCGATCTTGTTTTCATAATAAATCGTTGTATTAAAATTGCCATGGTAAACATGTACAATTTGTACATGTAATAAAGAATGCTTCAGAGGAAATCTGCTACATATCACTATAGTTACTTTCATAAATACAATGTAAGGCCTGGCTAGCTTTAACATACGAGGTCGAAAACAAGATTAATCACCAAGGGTATATTCAATAATGAGTTAATAAAGTATATTGATAAAAATAATTTAAGTAAAGAACTTGATACCAACTGTCTAGACAGCAACAGTTTTAAAAAGATGTGATACACATCTTTTCAAAATGAATAAAAATTAATTCGTCCTAAGCCATACATTAGCGATATTCGTGTATGCCAATGTTTCTAATATTTTTGTTGATAGTGGTTTGACACTGTTCAGCCCAAAATACTGGACAAAAGAAATGATGAGGACATTATGCAACGAGGCGCAGATTCAAGAGGTATAGATAACACACACTATAGAAAAACAGGTCTACTATATCTGCGAAATTCTATACATTAAAAACATTTCTTTGAATTGATTTCAATGTCTAGCGTCGAACAAAATACTTTTTTTATTCTCGTGAATAATTCTGCATACAATCAATACACATAATGAAGAACGAGTCATAAGAACCAGGAGTATTTGTTTGACACGAGAAATTGATTCGAAATGCGAAAATTATTTCTCGAAATAACTGCGACACGAAAAAGATGACAACACTACAGTACTACTAAGCCTGCTTCCCAATCGTTTTTTCTCTTTCAGTATAAAACCAATAAAGTGGTTGCCACAGACGGAAAGGGGGAGGAATGGATCTACGTTTGTATGGAGGTATTTATTGAGCAAAGAGGACCACCTCATACCAAGTATCCCATTTAAACATCTTGAGATATATGTACACAAGTGCATACTACATACTGCATAATTCCGTGGGGGTCCGGGTTAGAACAGGTCCTCAGTACCCCTTGCTTGTCGTAAGAGGCGACTAAATGGGGCAGTCCTTCGGATGAGACCGCAAAACTGAGGCCCTGTGTCACAGTAGGTGTGGCACGATAAAGATCCCTCCCTGCTCTAAGGCCGTAAGCGCCGAGCATATCCCAAACTTTTGCAGCCCTTCACCGGCAATGGTGACGTCTCCAAGTGAAAAATTCTCAAGAGGGACATTAAACGATATACAATCAATAAATCATACTACCTACACTGTACGTTTCAAGGTTTTCCATGTATCTATGATGAAACTGTACAATTTGACATATATTTGATAATTTAGGAATATAATGCAGAGTAAACAAAAGCATATATTTATCCACAAACAACAGAACACATCTAAGGTAAATTTTAGAATGTTCATTTCACTTCACCATACAATGTACCACAATAGGACATATATATTGTTATCTCACCTTATCAAACAATGGGGCATAAATATAGATAAGATGAATGTCACTTCAACTTCATTCAAAAATAGAATCCAATAACATCGTTGCGTCATTTCATTAAAAATGGGAAACGCAATAAAAATCCATACGTGTTTACTCCATTCAAAAATGAAACACAAGAATATTAATAATTTACTTCACTTTATCAAAATATGAAACACAAGGATATCAAAACTTTGTAATTTCACGTTATTAAAATATGCAACAGAATCATAACATTTGTACTCTGTTATTGACTTGATTAAAGGGGCATTAGCTGTGAAAGTTAAGACAACCATTTCTCTCTCTCAAAAGCTTCCAATGGTATAGGAATATATATAAATGATTGATAAAATCATTTATTTTGTACAAATACAAGAGAAACTTATTAAACCTACGTTAGATATCCACTTTTAGTGTAAACACAAAATACCGGTATAAGGAAGAAGTATTGTTTTTCAAGACAATAAATATTTAATCATCAAAATTACATATTCATATGCCTGCTTCGGGGTTAAAAACTGTTTGAAATAATTAACTACTGGTGTTATTACTGGAATATACATGTATAATATAGAGCAATTTTCATTGAATTCCATTTTTGATGACAACAATGCTTCTTTAAACAATGGAACACGGTAAGATGAATAATTTGTTACTTCGTTCACAGGGTAAAAGTCAAGTAATACGGCGGTTGTTACTAGACGGGCCTTCTACATCAAAACGTCAGAAAATCCGGTCCACCAAATCGTCCGGCCGTCACAAGTCCACGGACGTCCTCCTCAATCTTCTGGAAAATGACGAGCTCGACTCTCAAGAAGGTACTATACATGTAGTTGCCTCTGTTTCTCACAATTTCTTTCGTACTGAAAGACAGGATTTTTCAAGTTTTAAAAATAAATCATTCTATGTATGTGCCATTTCATAATGTGAGTTTTATCCCTATTATTATGAATTTATGATTATCAAATCGGAGAAAGATGTAAATTAGAGCACAATATGCCCATTATTTTTTTAAAAAGGAAAAATATGAAATCTTTAAGACGACTAATGATATATTGTATTTATATACTGAAAAAGTGGTTATTTACGCTGGGGGTACACGTTTTCACACGTCCAACATTACGCGTGAGGGGAAATACGCGGACATGAAATATATATTATATCAAATACTCATAACTATACACTTGGGGGAAATTTACGCACTTATTACGTGACCGTGTGATTAGTGTCCCCCACGCGTGAATAACTACTTTTACCGTAATAAAGGGGAAGAAACTGACCGGTAGAGATCTATACTCTTAGAGTACAGTATTTCCGTATACAGAGCTGTATTTGTGACACTGTTATTTTTGTAGTCAGCAGCCTCTCGTCCGAGGAATCGGATAATGAGGAAGGCAAGGAGAAAATGCTGGAGTCTATGTCACTGGATTATCGTAAAGACGGCCGAGTAAGTTCAGATAACGCAAACGGAGAATAATTGGATTATCTATCTGCTTGAAATGTACTTCAGACTAAAAACAACAATTATCAATTATTCCGAAGATATATTGTTTTGGCCTGTTCGTCTGTCTATGACAAATAAAACTTTAACTTTGGTAATATCTTTTACACCATAAGAGATATACTTGTTATATTTGGTATTTGTATTCCTGGTGGAAAAGCAAGACCTCTCCATTGACACCAATATTGTTGACCCGGTGATCTTGATATTGACCTTTGATCTACTTTTAGAAAATTTGAATATGAACCGTCTCTTTCATATCGTAAGAGGTACTGTTAATATTTTAAGCATGTGCATTTCTTGCGAGAAGACCTTTCCTTTCCAAAGGTATCATATTGGTTGACATCGTGACCTTGAAAATGACTTTTGACCTTTGGAAATTAATCACTAATATGAGTTCCACTTTGTTGTAATCCGGGGGCATTGAGTGTTTCAAAAACACATCTTGTTGCTTTTAAAATTGCTGACACAGATCAAACTCAATGTCAGACTGGTACCTTTGCACAGTAATATTATAAACTACATTGAATTATATTTAAATTATTTACCTGTAGAGAACGAGCTTTCTTACACATTTGAAGTGGGAGGCGGAGATACAGGTTAATTCTATGCCAATAGTTGCATTCTATATCACTGCATGAGGCTTGTTCGCATGATTGCAATCGATCACGTTGAGTGGTAGCGTGTATCACCTATTTGGATTCGTTGCTATGTGACTTATTGTTGACGCATGTATTAGGGGTCATCCATAATTGTCAACCATTTTCCAAAGTGTGGAAAAAGCACACTTTTTGAGACTCCCCCCCCCCCCCCCCCTCAAAAAGTGTACATCAACCATTTTCAAATTCCCAACAAGAAGATCGACAATCAAGTTTATGAGCAATTTAGTTCAAACAATGAGTTCTTTAATATTGGTACCCCTATTTCTTGTTATATATGAATGATATAATGTTTTATAAATGTGCAAATCTTGTGTACGTAATAGATTTTTGTTTTTACAGAAAAAACAAGAGGTACGTACTGTGAGCAATGCTCACTAAGAATACCCCCGCTTACCCCAATATCCCAAAGGGTGTTGGTAATAGCTATAAACTACCTCTTTTCTGAGTGTAAAAAACAAATGGCATGACAAACCGAACCATATTGCTACTTCGATGTCCAGTGCGCGTGACCTTTGATCTTTTGACCCCAAAATCGATAGGGAACATCTTCATCCCAGGGGTAGTCCATATGTATGATATGGTGACTGTAGGTGGAAAGGATAACGCTTTAGAGCCCGGAAACCATATTGCTACTTCGATGTCCAGTGTGCTTGACCTTTGACCTTTTGACCCCAAAATCGATAGGGAACATCTTCATCCCATGGGTAGTCCATATATATGATATGGTGACGGTAGGTGGAAAGGATAATGCTTTAGAGTCCGGAAACCATTGCGTCTACAGACGGACGGACGGACGGACAGACAGACGGACAACCCGATTCCAGTATACCCCCCACAACTTGTTGCGGGGGTATAATAAAATGTCTCTGTCGTATCTTGTCGTCTTTTCACGATAAAATAAAGCCGAACTCCGCGGAGACGAAATAAATCCGGAAGAGAACAAGAGGTACTGTGAGCAATGCTCACTAAGAATACCCCCAGCTTACCCCAATCTCCCAAAGGGTGTTGGTAATAGGTATAAACTACCTCTTTTCTGAGTGTAAAAAACAAATGGCATGACAAACCGAACCATATTGCTACTTCGATGTCCAGTGCGCTTGACCTTTGACCTTTTGACCCCAAAATCGATAGGGAATATCTTCATCCCATGGGTAGTCCATATATATGATATGGTGACTGTAGGTGGAAAGGATAACGCTTTAGAGCCCGCGGAAACCATATTGCTACTTCAATGTCCAGTGCGCTTGACCTTTGACCTTTTGACCCCAAAATCGATAGGGAACATCTTCATCCCATGGGTAGTCCATATGTTTGATATGGTGACTGTAGGTGGAAAGGATAACGCTTTAGAGCCCGGAAACCATATTGCTACTTCGATGTCCAGTGTGCTTGACCTTTGACCTTTTGACCCCAAAATCGATAGGGAACATCTTCATCCCATGGGTAGTCCATATATATGATATGGTGACGGTAGGTGGAAAGGATAATACTTTAGAGCCCGGAAACCATTGCGTCTACAGACGGACGGACGGACAGACAGACGGACAACCCGATTCCAGTATACCCCCCACAACTTGTTGCGGGGGGTATAAAAAAGAGCGTACGGTAAAATTGTCGATTTTTTTACCCCCCTCCCCCCGAGCGTGCTTTTTGCACACTTTGGAAAATGGTTGACAATTATGGATGACCCCTTACGTGTATTATGAAAAATTGGCAAATTGACGTACTCAAAGCGCAGAATGACACATCCTGCTATGTCTCCAGAAAGGAGAATCCATTACTCTGCAAAATAATATATTCAATAGTTTTAGCAGACACCAACATCAATTTTCCTCACATTCTACTGCAAACGCCGCATGTTGTTCTTCTTAATCACCACTGTGTTTGTTTACACTCATTCTTTTAATGCAGGTTTTATTGTTGTGCTTTGTTTGTAGATGCTTTCAAACTGTTCAAAATCGTGATATTGTAAAATGGATTGATATAATTTGAATTTAATCCTTAGAATTTCAATATCCAACTTTATTCGATTTGTCTAGAGACGGAAAGCCATGAAAACCCCAAACCGAGAAGACTTGGTCAAGAAGAAACAGGAAATGGTCCTTAATGGGCCGACAACCTTGACATACCTGATGTCAAGGGATAAAGACAACATAGCGTCCGATCACATTTACCTCCACATCGACAGCATGCACAGAGCGGATGTATTTGTAGGTTTCCATATAAATCAGATACATGTACATGTGATGCATATTATACTCATGTAACTGTGATTTGCTTTGTACACATGTGCATGTGATATATATTATACGAATGTACATGTGATATATATTATACTCATGTAACTGTGATGTGTATTATACACATGTAACTGTGATATTTATTTTACACATGTACATGTGATGTGTATTGTAGACGTGTACATGTGATGTAAATTTTGCACATGTACATCGTCAGTGGTGGATCTGATGAGGGTTACAGGGTTTTTCATTCCATTCCTTTTTGGTTGATTTATTTTTAAAGTTACACATATCATTCAGGGGTTTTTAATCCCCCTTTTATAGGCAAAAAAGGTACAAACGTGTGTCACACACATCCCCCCTCCTTGAAAATTTTCTGGATCCGCTACTGATACATAATATTAAACATATAACTTATTATATATTTAAACACCATTACATAGGTTGGTGTCTAGCTTTATGGATCCCTTCACGTGAATAAAGTATTCAGTTATTATTTAATGAAAAAGTATGCCTTACATGTAACTCGCATTAAAACATATTCAATAGGACATCTATTCCATCCTTCACCTCACGCCTTCCCCACCTGACAGTGACGTCTTGCTGGTTAGTGGAGGAGCACGATTCTTAAGAATCAAGAAGAAAAACTTCTTTCAAGTCTGTTCTAGAGAGGCCCTAGACCATGCTAGGAAGATAGCAGCAACTAAACGGTGAATAATTTAGTGCATTTAACACATCAACAAATCTATTAATACAATGTGTTTGACCACTTGATTCACAAACGTTGTGTTTTCTTTTAATTGAATATAGTGTCTGACTGTCTGATATTTATAATTGGATGTGTATTAATATTCGCTATAAAAATGTACATTCTGAATGTCCGATGGAACCTGTCATATGCACTGTATGGGTTCGGGCACTATGCAATACATGTGAGATTTATTTTCTCTAAATACTCTTTTATAGCTACCCTACAGACAACCAACTGCTGACGTCATACACAAACAAGTTCCACTGGGATAACTATAAAAACGAAGTGGTGGATCAAGTTATTAGACCGCATGTGGACCGTCAAACAAGATTTAAAAACAGCCCGCAGTTACGGACATCTATTATTAACTACCAACAACAGAGAACATTGGATCTTATACACACTCTCAAGCAACATTCACAGTGAAAATATCATTAATCAATTGTAAACCACTTACAAATGGTTTGCCTTTCACATTTGTATATATTTAGGTATGAAAAATATTTGAACATTATATTTTTATTGTTTATTTTACAACTATCGAGCGGAAAGACGTTACGGTATGCACACAAAATTGCCTTATTGTTGGCTTAAAGAAGTTTGCACCTAGGATTTGGAGTAATGTCATTTTTTGGGAAGTGTATTTTTGATTTCTACATTGAAGGAGAATTAGGAGATTAAAAAGGGAAACTGGGGTCACAATTGCTATTGAGCTACAGTTTTCAAAAGATGACTTTTCTGCACTTAATTTGACTCGAGATTTATTCAATTAAGGAAGTTCGCTCCTGAGCACAACTGCACAGGATGCTACAACTGAGTATTTACAGGTTCAATACTGATCCCATTGGTGCAAATGCCTTACACATCTATTACTGAACCCTATACAGTTGACAAAAATTGTGTCAATTCAAATTTTTAAAGGTTTTCGCTGGGACTATATTTTGTGGCAGAAGGATTGATTAATCAAAGAGTTCTAAATCTGCGTGATATCTTCTATTTTCATACTCCTATACGTGTATTTCAGTTTTATGATATATGATACAAGTAGTTGAGATCTGGAACGAGTTCAAAGTTTATTTATTAATTTGGTTGATATATTTTCCCGGATAGTATTCTCATGTTTTTAAATATTCTTTACGGCGGGCAAGAGGTTTATAAAAAGTGTTTCTAGCGAAGAGTGTCTGAGATGCTCTAGGCAAAAAAAAAAATATAAAGCATCATCCGAGGTACATGTATCATCAATGGGGTAAGTGATAGGAAAAGGTGGACTCCAAAGCCAAAGTCTAGCATGCAGTTTACACCAAAACAGCGCTTGAACTTATTCAGTAGTGCTGGGCATACACGTACTTAAAATGATGTGCTGCGAATCAACACAGATCTAGCAGAAAAATACCTCCAGTCTATGGATGACAGAAGTGGCCATTTTCTGCCTTTAATTTTAAAATCCAATAGTTTCACACATTTCACTGCTGATGATATAGACAGTAGAGACGCGACACTGGACGACAAGGAAACATTACAGGCGACGCAAATAGGTTATTGGCAGAGTGGGTCGGGAAATATTATCGAACGTCAGCATATCAAATGAGACGTTCAGGAGATTTATGAAACCACTATTATAAAGGGGAAATCATAGCTCCCATATTCACAAGCAGTTGCTTTATATGTTTTCAAAGCTTCTGATTTGGAAAATCAATCTTGTAGTGCGTATGCTAAAGAACTGGCACCGGCGTTTCATTTGAAAAGAAACAAAGAAGATATTCCAATAACTTGATCTGTATTTAATCAGTCAATTCACAACATTAACTCCGATCTCACTATTGTTGGGTACATACCTATCTTACAAGTACCTGTTCATGAAATAGATAAGCTTAACACAGTTGTCCAGAAATGCATGCACATCGACGACCATCTTGGTTACGGTCTTACTGTAATAACAGTTGATCAAGCTCTGTACTTCAAGTTGATGTATTTAGATTGGCCAATTCCTGAGTACAAAGACAAACTTGTGCCACGAATGGGTAGCTTGGGTATTGCTATGAACTTTTTGAAATGTATGGAAGATTATATGAATGGTTCTGATTTGCATGATCTATGGATGGAATGTTAATTGTTTGGATATGTTGCTGCTCAAAATGTTGTAGGAGGAAAACCTTAAAACCGTGGAATGGGCCCACAAAATCATTGCTTAAGCTCTTTGGAAGATTCTGCTTAACCCGGCTTTTCGCTGTACGAAGTTAACAAAATTAAAGCTCATTCGCAAATATTCAATGACATTATGAAATTAGAATGAGCAAATAGACTTATACTCCAATTTAGGGCAAGTGCAGGATCCCGTGTTCAAAGATTATTTTTTTTCAAATTTCAGGAAGTAAATTCACAATATGTGCATATTGTTTTGGTGGTCATATATGGACTAAATCTTCATTCTTGTAGCCTTTACAACATCGGAGAGAAGATCTATGGGATTTATATTTAATCTTTTTCTGTTTAATGCTCCCATATTTTTTTTTTTCGACACGACCATACAAACTTAGACTTGCTTAAGTCTCTATGTTTAATAATCATTGCTCTCTTTAATACTTTTTAATAATGCCAAACATCTATGTTTGGTGACGTTTAATGATATTTAGACTTCTGAAACACGAAATGATAAAGTAATGAAATTAAACAACATAGAGACTTGAGCAAGTCTAATACAAACTATGCTAGATGGGGAAGCGTGTATTTTCCCGATTGTTACCAATTGCCTCAAGGAGTGTATGAAGAGTCCCAACAAGGAAATGTACGTCTTCACACCAGATATATATACGGTGCAAATCTAGATGATATATGCATTCAAAGGGACGCGTCACAGAGTCACCGGGACATTGATTTTACCGTTTGAGGATTCACTTGTTGATGCAATGAAAAGGTATGGAGTACTTGATCCTCCCTACGAAAGATATCAATGTTGTTACAAAAGACAAAGCTATTGATGTTATCAGAAATGATTTACTTTCCTCTGTCCATTTGGGGCAAGCACTGTACAGCTGGAGTGCTTTGTTGAAGAACTTTGAAATAGGTATCACATTGTTCCTTTGTGTTATATTTTGAAAACCATTTAGTCCATTTACATTTAGCTCCTTATACAAGGCACGGGTTATTCCGAAAGCGACTGAAAAGAGTTGAATTACTAAGGCTGACGAAAACATACTGCAATATTTGTAGTTACATACAAAGCTGGAAGGGAGATTGAATTGGAGCGAATAACTAAGCATGAGCTTCTTCCAATGCCCATTTCAATTGCCAAAACCAGCGATTCATTGAAATCTAGAGACAAATCGGCCCCACTTGATGTGCTCAGGGGTTGGTTGGTTGTATGTTGTTTAACGCCAATCTGGAGAATTTTTCACTCACATGGAGACGTATGTGCTCATGGTTGTTGACAATAGAACATAAGTTGAAAATGACAGGGATTCATCAGATCTGATAATAGTTAGACCACAGGCACTAAGCTTGAAAACCTTTGACCCCTAATACATATGTATACTCGTATAATAAAGAAAGCTTAATATGAACTCCAACCGACATGTATTTGTGATTTTTCCTCGTTTCAGAACTATTTATTATTACAAATCAAAATAGGAAACGCACTATAAAATATAGTACGTTTTAGATTTACTATCTGGGTATTGCTTTTCAAGCAAGCTTGGTGCCTTTGGGATGGACAGACTTCAGAGCATTGAAACCAATGGAATTAAAATATTTGGGGATTTCATTGACGAATTTGTTTCAACTGTTTTCAGGAAAAGAAACAACTTTCAAGGATTGATGTTTAGTTTGATCGGTAAAGGGACAAATCAATAAAATTAGGAACACGTGCGTACTCTTAAGACACCAAACAGTTAGCAGAAAATTGAGACGTCCCACTTCCAACAAATTTTGGGACTTTGTCTTTGAACGAAACCAAAACTCCCTTGTGGATCCGGGTTAGAATAGGTCCTCAGTACCCTTGTTTGTCGTAGGAGGCGGCTAAATGGGGCGGTCCTTCGGATAAGATCGCATAAACCGAGGCTCTGTGTCACAGCAAATGTGGCACGATAAAGATCCCTCGCTCCTCCAAGGCCGTAAGCGCCGAACCTAGGCCTAACTTTTGCAATCCTTCACCGGCAGTGGTGACGTTTCCATATGAGTGAAAAATTCTCGAGCGGGACGTTGAATAATATACAATCCAATACGAAAACAAAAACGATTTCACTGTCCTGCTATCTGAGGAGTGAATTCTCCAATCGCCTATTGGGAAAAACAATCGTTACGGCTGGGTTGTTTGGCTGATGCTGCAAAATGCAATAATGTTAGATTTATCTGCTCTGAAGGCGTCACATCACGGTGCAGACGGTAGAATAGCTCTACATGTCAGTCACTGCATCCTCTTCTAAATGCACATCTGTCATTCACTGCATCCGCTTCTACCTGTACACCTGTTGTTTTATTGTTATTTGGGTCATTCTTCTCAGGGACACACAGACAATTATGGATGGTCGCTGAAACCTTTTTTGAAGCTTAAAAACATTTCTGTTTATGCTATAGAGAGAAACTTTTCTACAAAGCTACACATGTACGGAAGTATTGTGTTGTATTTCACGCATTGACAGGGTGTGACACAAATTTTTTTTTCTTACGGCTTAAAAAAAAACTTCCCTGAAGGTACATGTATACAAGGGAAATGATAAGTTTCTCAAATAATCGAACATTTTAACGGTTTCCAACAGCAGATTTTAGAAGCTTTGTTGGAGAAGCATGATGTAAAAGAGGAAGTGGGAAAACAATCGTCTGGGGAGTGAAGTGGACCGAAAACCCGTCAATCACTGATGAGATCAATCTTAGTGTTGTACGAAATAAGATACTGTAAGAGTAGTTATTTACGCTGGGGGTTAAGTACGCGTTTTTCCACGTCCATCATTACGCGTTGGGGAAAATACGCGGAAATGGAATTTATTATATATTATGTCAAATACTCATATTATACGCTTGGAGGAAATTTACGCACTTGTTACATGACCGCGTATTTAGTGTAAATTTCCCCCCACGCGTGAATAACCATTTTTACAGTAAACCAATCCTCACATAAATAAAAATTGATAGACACTCCTGTGCGTCCATTTTATGTACAATTTACTCCAGATAGATTGAAATTCAGGGGACCAACCTGAATTGTTCATTATAACGGACGTGCATTAGCATCGACATTAAACCACATGAATAACATTACTTGGGATGTAGTTTTACATCAATTTAATGCATAGTTCAATACAAGCAACTTCAATATCAGTGAAGTAGACTGTTGTATTCTACCATCTCAGACACAAACCGCTCAAAATTATACGAAAGTATTTCAGTTACATTGTAGCATTTTACACAAATTTTGTTTCTGTAATTTATAAGAATAATATTTTACATATACTTAAACACGCTTTACATTATATTCACAGCCTAAATGTCTAATCGCATAGAAAAACGTATCCTCATATGAATACTCAATGCATTATTTCCTCAAGTACTATTAATCGTCATTTCTTCTTCCGTCATCTCTTTCCCTCTCGCGCTCTCTTCTTTCGTCAAATCTATCGTCACCCCTCCGATCTTCCCGATCATCAAAGCGACGTCTGGTCAGTTTGGAACGCCTCTGTCCTTTTCTGCTTTCATTCTGTGCGTCACATGACCCGTATAGTTGATGTAGAATTACCAACGTTACCAAAAGCAAAACAAATTTAGAAGAATTCTACAATTCAAAATTGCTTCAATTTAAAAGAATAAAAAGAAAAGTTGTACTTCTTTCTAATTTTCTTAGAAAATAAAAACCATTATTTATGTTATTTACTCTAAAATACGTTATTATTATTAAAGACAACTTCTGAAATGACAATATGAAAAGGAAGAGTAACGGATAGAAAAGAATTTTGAATTAATCATACAAGCACTTACCATGTTGACAGTTCACAGTATCAATCCTTTGAACACTTATGTACACGTTTTTTGTTTTATATTTATACGTAAAATGTATCCTCCAAGCATATTTAAAGTCTATTAATTAAAAGCTGTTTTTCTTTTGAAATTCTGTTTTTGTGCAAGGCTGTTCCATGACCTGAACTTGCGCAATTACATGATAACTTTATTTATTACTTAATTAGTGGCCCTGTTTCAGAGTATAGATAAGAAGGAAAGACGTTACATCATAGCTACGTGTTACAAAACGAGATCTTCTAAGCAATCGTTTGGTAAGCTCTAGTAGCCGGTTTAGATAATTTATCTATTGGTATCAAATTCTATGAGAGGGTATCAAATAATCACTATATGCCAAATTTCAGCAAAATTGGTGATGGTACCTTTCCACCCCTATAATAAAAAGTTTGATGCTTACAGAGAATGACTCTTAAAGGACAAATCAAAGTATACAAAATTACATGCATTTTGTCTTCTTTGTGCTTATAGTAATTAATTCTAATAGTTCGTTCACCGAAATATTGCGATAATTAACCACAATAAAGACTTAAATCTGAGCCCCGATTTAAAAAAAAGTCTAGTTAATTAGTTAGGTACAATGTAGTCACGTGGTACAGTGACGTCACATGCGCCCTTCTTCGATCAACTGATTGTGAAAGTAGTGTGAGATATTATTAAAAACTCAGCTTTTATGGGCCTTATGTATTCACCATGGGCAACATTTAAATCGTTATTGACCAAATTTCCGAGTTTTATATGTTTTTGCCACCAGTACATACAAATAGCGATGTACATGTAAATACCCAAATATAGCAAGGAAAGCGAGTATGAAATTGGCAATATTGCGAGTAAATAATGTTGATATGGTTCGCTGTTTACAAACCATTTGGTAATATTATTCCTTTATACAACTGTAATTGGCGCTGTTTTTCTAAAATAAACAGTGCAATTATTATTTATTTTTTGGATTAGACAAATTATAATACGCTACGTTGTTGACAACTAGATCCTATGTCAAGCTACTGTCACGGGTGCATTTCGGAAAGAAAAAAGAAGAAAAAAACACCACACAAATCCAAAAAAAATAATCAAATTGAAAGTGGAAATCATATTATTTTATTTTGATAAAGCAATCTTAATATTATTTTTGAATTGTGATCTGCTCGTCGTTATGAAGTGGAGCATGGCGTTGTACTGACGCACTCCAGATGTTACGAGTTCAATGAGAAATATTGATTGATGATTGATTGATGTTTTCCTCCACACTAAAAAAAATTCAGTTATCTGGTGGCGCCCAGTTTCCATTGGTGGAAGAGAGAACCCAGATACAATGTACCTGGGAAGAGACCACCGACCTTCCGAAAGTAAACTGGGAAAATTTCTCACTTACAGAGGTGAGAGCCGTGTGATTTTGAGCGCAATGCTCTAACCACTCGGCCACGGAGAAATAATTTTATAATTCAATTTAAAGTTAGAAAATACAATATTCTGTTATTTATAATTAAAAGTTCAATCATTTTATATCTTTGAAATTTTTGTTAATCTACCCTTTGGTAGAAACTGGGAGCACACGTTATATGTTGTAACAAGGTGAAGGTCAGTTGATCCGAGTGTGATTTGAATTTTGAAAACCAGAACAGAATTATGTAGTGCTTAGCTTCGATATATTCATTTTCTCGCAGTTTATCTGGGTCTCTGTCCAAACGGTTTTTGAAAAGGTGACTGGGTGTTTTTTCAAAGGTAAAGTTCTTGCTCCAACAAAAATTATCCATGTCTTTTTTCTCACACCTTCCTTCGAAAAATTGAAAATTACTCAGTCTAAATCCTTTCTACCGACAGCTAGTACACCCTAACACGGTACATTACACCTTAATTATTATTTACAAGCCGTTAACGTGATAATTGGGTTTTTGTCGACTAAATCTAATCTGTTCATGAAATTTTAAACCCGAGGGCGCATATGACGCGTAAAATAGCGAAAGTAAATATACATATCACAAAATTTGAATTTCATTGCTTTCAAACTCAAAAACAAGGCAAAATATTTCATTAAAACATATTTAAAGTTGTTTAAGGCATAAAAAGAATTAATTTTGCTGAAAAAATGAAAAAGTTTAGAAACACGCTTTGTGTCCTTTTAGTATCAATTATTACAACATTTCGATCCAGATAAACTGTGAAAGACCAGTAAATATTACTATGATTCACAATACGTACTAGCCACTGTCGGTTTTCTGTTGTTGATTATAGAAAAGTTTTGTGATTTCAAATTTACTAAACGTTCTTTGGAATTTTTAGAATCCACATTTGATTTACACCACTTCTCGCGTATGCTGTGACACAAAATGTTTGAATTCTCTCCTTCGTTTCAATTATTATAGGACATGAAAGTTATTGAATTAACAATCCATCTCTAAATCTCTGCACTTTTGGGATCTATAAAAATAAAATTTATAGCAGACAGACTGATCACCTGATATAGACTACTACCATGTTGTAAACTACGAATTTATTAGTTGGCAGTAAATGCAAAGTGTACGTTTGTTTTCATGTCGTAAATTCTGTATTTACTATCATTTAGTCTACGTATAAGTCAAGGACTGTAATTCCATGTGTTGTGTAACGACGGATCAACAGAGAGCGAAAAAAAATTGTTTTCTTATCTTATTTGTGAATTCTTTAAAAAAAAAAAAAAAAACCAACAGACAAACAGCCTTCCATGCTATGAATTTAGACATAAATATAGATGTAATTGACAATTTCGAAACTTTCAAGAAAAATAACCAAAGGCTAACTGCAAATCCCGAACTCTCTCCTATTCAGTAAGACAGCAGTGCCCCGTATTTTTATACACTCTATCTGAGCATTTAAATGAAATTTGTGATGTCAAAGTGACTTATAAGCCCAATGCACCGGGTTTAATGAAGACTATTATTATATTTTTATATAGCATGCGCATATCACCACGGTATCGGATTTACTGTAATAGTAGTAACATAATTGCCTTGTTGATTTGCACGAAACGTATACGGACGGTACATGTTCATATTCTCTATGTAGTTTTACTGCTGTGATTTAGGTCTGCCTCTCTGAATAGTTCACTTTCGTAACTGGAAGAGATTCTCGTCAAGTTATTAAGCAAAACTCCTCACGAAAATTGCAGCGAGAAATAAAACTTGCCGGAAGTAATGTTCATGCCTTACATAAGTACTCATGTGTCTCATTATTTGACACACTGATGCATTATAGGTAATACGTAAATCTGATGCAAGATTCGTGAACTTTTTGATGTTGTCTTGATTAATTAGCCCACGTAATCACAAAAATTGCTGTATGTTTGTATACAAGAGGCCTCTCAGCATTATCAGTCACCTGTGTATAAATTTAAAATATCACTAGTCCCCAAGACTACGAAACCTAGGCTTAATTCTATTATTCAGCGACAGTATAAAATAAGGGGAAAACATATGCCACCGAAAGTGTCCATACTGATGAAACCCTGATATTATATATTGGATACATGTAACTCTGTTTACCTGATCAAAATATAGGGCTCACGGCGGATGTGACCGGTCGACAGCGGATGCTTACTCCTCCTAGGCACCTGATCCTACCTCTGTTATACCCAGGGGTCTGTGTTTGCTCATCTCTCTATTTTGTTTTGCTTATAGGTGTTATGCGATTGATCACTTTTCGTTATATTCGCCTATCATTATATACATGTTATACAAAAATATAATACAGAGATTTCATATATATATATATATATATATATATATATATATATATGACCATTTTAGAACCTCTTTATAGTCAGAATCAATTTTGGTAGTTCAGTTTCTGCTTTGTCTAAATAATGTTATCCATTTAAGATTTATTGAATACGTCTTTCAAATGATAAAGACATTTAATCACTATAAATAAGTTGGATTCATCCTGTTACCAAACCCTCTACCTCCGGGGTCATGACATTTAACAAGCTTGGTGTACAGCTACCTGTTCCTTTTGTCAATTTAATATCAATATCATTAAAGAAAATGGTATTTAAATGTCGTACACATAGACACTATATGCCAGGTTTGGCCCCACCCTGGAGTCAGAACCACTACCTGGGGTTCATGAAATTTACAAGTTTGGTCGAGAAATTCCTGCTTGACTTGACATATCATTTAGAGTTTATCATGTGTGCGGTTTTAATGAAGGGAAGGTTTGAACATTGGTGCATTTTTGGCCGTTTTTGTCTCCTCTCTTAGGTATCGGTTTGTGTGGAAGAGTCATGAAATTTACAATTCATGTCTCTCCACTTCTACCAAAGATGTTTCACACAGTAGTTAAATAGAATCGGAAGGGTACATATGTAGTTATGAAGATGTTAGAAATGTCCAGTCGTTGACGGACGACGACCAATAGCAATATTAATAGGTCACATGATTGACTAAGGTGACTTAAAAGAAAAGAATAGAGGAACATACTTTGATATAAGGTTAATTTGTTTGAAATGAAAACCAAGTAATTTACAAGAGACCTTATCGGTCACCTGATAATTAGTCACAAGTGTCAAGGGCATATCTAAGATTCTAACATTTAATAACAGTATAAAACTAATGTTCTTAAACCTTAAATGCTCTCGAAAGTGCCTATATTAATGAAAGGCTTTACATAATATAATATATGTAACATGAACACGATATGACTAATTTGGACCTGTTCTAAAGTCAAAACCCTAAAGTTGCAAAACTCATCATTTTGCTACATCCTTCCCTCCTTTTCCAAAATATGCAGTTAGTTTTATACCGTAACAGCAAACATAAAGAATTAGACAAAACCGCTTCCCCCTGGAATCATGAAATTTACAATTTTGGTCGACCTACTCCTTCTAAATATCTATTTCGTTTCATTTTAGTATCAAGAGCAATAACGACGATATCGTTTAAATGTTTTACACTTATGCACTATATGCTAATAAATTTTGACCCAACCCATAGGTCAGAACCTCTACCCCAGGGATAATAAAATTTACAATTTTTTTAAAGGCATTCTTACCCTACATCACAATGTTTATTCATATAAACATTTCAGGGAACAGAACAATGTTTATTCCTGTAAATATTTCAGGGAACAGAACAATGTTTATTCATATAAACATTTCAGGGAACAGAACAATGTTTATTCATGTAAACATTTCAGGGAACAGAACAATGTTTATTCATGTAAACATTTCAGGGAACAGAGTCTATTGTACATCGCAAAGTACGATTGGTTCACTACTTCAGATAAAAAGTCGCTTTCCAGTTCCGGAAGAATTATTTGTTGGATTTCGTCCAATGTGTGTGATGTGTCCCTTCAACAACAGAGTAAATCATTACACGACAATAACACATTAAATTGGAAATATCTTCAGGTCATAGGATACCCTAGATTTTGGACGCATCAAATGAAATTTTACTTTTGCGGTGTTTATTTTTGGGATTTTCTATTATTTGATAAAAAATAATGTAAATCTGTCATTTCTGTATAAAATGCTTCAATAACAGGGCGTTTTTAAAGGTTTTCAATTTTATGTAATGTTTTTCTCTTGAATTATCAGAATTACCAAAAACCTTGTGAATAATGCAAAAATAGAAGTGGTTTCATAAGAAATTTTATGGTGAATATGTTTTTTTTTAGAAATATTTACAAACAGTTTTTTAAAATTCTCTAATTTCGGGGTATCCTATGTTATTAAAGAGGCATTAGCTGTGAACTAGCGAGGGAAAATTTTAAAATTCTCATCCATCTTTAAAAAACTGGAATATCTTTAAAATAATGGGAAATAAATTTCAAAGTTGCAAGTGGTGGGGCATTTGATAGAATTTTGTGAAAATATCAAATTTCTTCGCAATGACTAATACCCAATTTCCATGTAATAATGTTTTGGTCATTGTTTGATATTTCATGTCAAAAAACAACGAAATGTTGCAGGATCTAAACAGTTTAATGTCTATGGTTACTTGTAATGTTAAACTGTTTTAGTAATGACTTTGGTAGCTAAGGCCTCTTTAAAAGCAATGATATATTTTCTTTGCGAAATCACATAAGATAAACGTTTAGTTAAAATTAATAGCTCAACGTAAAAGCAAACGCCAGTACTACTTACAATATTCTTCGGTCTTTCGCCAACAAACTGAGCATGCGTGAATGAAAATATGTCTGAACTTCCTCAATACTTGAGAGCTGTTTGGTCTTTGGAGCAAATAGGAGAATTCCAATACTGTAACCCAGAGAAAAATATTTTAACCTAATCCTTCTTATAAGTAAACAAAAGGTAAATCTAAACTCTACATTAGGCATTGTTTTATGAGTATCACGTACAAGAGCTTGGCTTCCTGGTCGCTCAACCTATTCGAGGGAATACTGCAAACGATATTTTTCAGCAAGGTCTTCAGCCCACGTGATAATGTGAGCGGAAGTTCCGGGATTTCTTGTGATTTGTAAAATTGATTCCTTTCTTTTAACTCGTTGAACTCCTTGTCAGCTTCCGGTAAAAGAAGAACTGTGTGTAGCATTCTTCCGATAGCGTAAAGATCTGATTTGTCATATATAATCCGCAGTGTTACCTAAAATGGAAATGGTAGTGGATATTGGTAAACAACCAAATGAACAATTCGAATAGGTTCCTAATAAGCTTAGTTCATTCTTGTAACATGTTTGTTTCACCGTTTTGGGAACAAAGAAGAACAATAATTACGTTTGTTATTCCATTATCAAGATGTTTGACGTCCCATTTGAAGTTTGTTCATTCATGTTGAGAAGCCTACAGTGACACGAAAGCTCCGTCCAACATCATGCCCGAGAGAACCGTCAAGGGTCATATTTACTCTGCTGTTTCATTCAAACTTTTTATAAATCGACAGGGAATGCTTACTCCTCCTAGGCACCTCATCTCACCTCTGGTGTGTCCAGGGTTCCGTGTTTGCCCAACAATCTATTTTGTATTGCTTATAGGAGTTACGAGATCGATCACTGTTCGTTATCTTTACCTTACATATTCACGTACGTTTTCAAATACACATGATATAATTCTCTGTTGATAGTCATAGATAGATAGATATCAAACCATTCCGGGAGGTCACGTGTTACAGCAGGTGTGACGTGATGATCCCTCCCTGCTCAAAGGTCATATAAGCGCCGATATAGGCTTAATTTTGCCGTCCTTCACCGGCAATGGTGACGTCTTTATATGAGTGGAAAATTCTCGAAAGGGGCGTTAAACCATATACACGCTGTTTTTGGCTATATTTAGCTCTAAAACTTCAGTTATTTCGGATTTCAAACATTTCGGTTGAGCATCACTGAAGAGACATTATTTGTCGAAATGTGCATCTGGTGCATCAAAATTGGTACCGTATAAGTTTTACAATACAATCAATCAATCAAGTTTCGAAATTCATTTTTGTCACACACTCCAAGGCAATATCCCATTTTCTTCATGTTGTGTGATTGTGTAAGATTCTAGATATGTACTGTGGGAATTATTTATCTCTTTTATCAAATATACTCATGAAAGATCACCATGCTCAAGCTGGTTTTTGACGTCCCATTTGAAATTTGACTATATTGTAGAGATGGGGCACAATTGGCAAGTGATATTTACGTCCACCAGATAAATACTGGAGGTTTAAAAAGATAAACAATACACAGAAAAATATACGATGCACAGTATGATAGTCATATCATATAGATCTATAACACACAGAAATGACCATCATGCAGGCATACAACACACGGAAGTGGTTATCAGTTTTACGCATCTGTACACGATACACAGGTAAATTCACATGTATCAATTTGTGGATTATGATTTTCTTCAAACTTTAAAAGGTTTTGGTTTGAGTTTGATAGTTTTGTTTGTTTTGCTGTTTTCCGCTACACTCAACAATTTTTCAGTTATCTGGTGGCGCCCAGTTTTTATTGGTGGAAGAGAGAACTCAGATACAATGTACCTGGTAAGAGACCACCGACCTTCTCAAAGTAAACTGGGAAACTTTCTCACTTACTGGCGCGAGCGGGATTCAATCCTCGCCAAGCAGAGGTGAGAGACCGTGTGATTTTGAGCGCGATGCTCTAACCACTCGGCCACGGATGATGTTACAGGGATTTCGACAGTCAAAAGTCAATATTTCGCAAATTCTATTATTCAAAAATACAACCTGTCATTGATGTCCGATATATTTCATACCAATTGTTAGACCGTTCTTCACACAATGATTGTGATTACGGATTAGTCAGTCAACTGATAAAGAGATAAGGTTCACGGCGGGTGTGACCGGTCAACAGGGGATACTTACACCTCCTATGCACCTAATCCCACCTCTAGTGTGTCCAGTGGTCTATCCTTGCCCTACTCTTAATTTTGTATTCTTTACAGACTTTATGATATTGATCACTGTTCGTTATATTTACGTTTCATAGTTTCACTTTCAATTATTGGCCAAAAAAATCGATATAGACGTTTGAATTAAAGAATCGGTGTTCTGTTCGGGAAAACAAAATAACAAAATTCATGAATTCACATCCTTTGAACTCATTCCAAGTCTTAACTACCTGTATTACAAATCATAAAACCGAAATGCACATCTAAGGATATAGACTTTGTTAACATTATAGATGAAATACAAATGGTAAAATTATGCATATTTCTCGTTTTAAAAAACCCTTTCCCACCAAATGTAATCCTTCCTAAACCTTTCTAAATTTGAAAGGAATAAACAAAATCAACTGGATAGAATTAGATAAATATAGTTGGACCAATACAATGAAAAGGTAAAGATAACCAGCAATCATCAACCTATAAAGAATGCAAAATTAAGAATAGGACAAACACGGGCCATTAAACATACCAGAGGTGGAATCATGTGCCTAGGAGTAAGCATCCCCTGTCGCCCAACCAAACCCGCCGTGATTCATATATCTTGATCAGGTGAGTATTGAATTAGAACCCACTACATTGTATGTACTTAGGTATAGCACTTGCTAGGTTGTGCTCAAAAGCTGAGGAGCTATCTTCCTTGCAACTGCTAATCCCACTCTTTATCTATTTCATGTTTTGTTGTACCAAGTAATTATGCTATGTGCACTTTACTTCTTCCATGCCTTCCATTCATTATGACCGGTGTTGTGTGTAATAACTTCTTATACTCTTATTCCTATATCAGGAAGTCTTTCAACTTAATCTTCAATCTATGAGCAAAACAAATCCCTTTATCAAACTGGATGACAACAGAGATAATGACAAACCCATTATCACTCGATATGTCAACATAATACATTCAAGTGCATGTGATCAAGATACGTTATAAATTGTTATATAGTGACATGTAACTAACTCCTGAAGAATTTAATAATGTGCCATTTGTAGCTCAAATCTAACAGATGCACTGAATTGAATTACAAATAACCCTCCTTAATATATCCCTCAAAATCCCAAATACTTAGATTATCTCCCTCATGCATAGCTCTTATCCTTGGACGAATTTGGCTCCACTTTTTTTGGTACGCTGTTTTTGGCTATATTTAGCTCTAAAACTTCATAGTTATTTCGGATTTCAAACATTTCGGTTGAGCATCACTGAAGAGACATTATTTGTCGAAATGCGCATCTGGTGCATCAAAATTGGTACCGTATAAGTTTTACATTACTACATCTTCCCTAGCCAGGGGATTACGATCCGTTCCGCTTCTCTACAACCCTTGGCTGGATTAACATGATTTTCATGTGAACAATTTCCTGCATATGATTGGATGCAGGCTAAGTCCCCTGCAAATAGTCAGATAGCGTGTTACGTTACATCACGTGCAAGAGGATGGAATGTGTAAACAATTAAGTACTCATTGTCTTGAAAGCACTTCCATTTAATAAGATTTGCATAGTCTTCATATAACACGACGGTGTGTAGACTGTGCCATAAGCCTTTGCATATAACATCGTGTAGCTCACAAAGTGTAGTTGAAAAACGCATTTTCATTGGACATGATGTAATCCAGTAGTTTGTTTTCTCCATCCGCTAGAAGACGCCACTCACAACTACGAAAATCGTGCTAACACAGCCAAGGGTTTCAGAGAAGCGGAGTAGGTCGTAAACCCTTCGCTAGCGAAGATGAAATGACTGTAATTCAATACAAGTTCATGTATTGTGTTAAATTAATTTGGTTGTGGTATTTAAAAGTTTGTACAGCACTTTACAATCATACCTAATTTCAAAATCATATTTCTTTAATTCCATGTCTACATGTAAATGAAATTAGGACAGACACTTATGTACCGATTGTTTGCCTGTTGTTATATGCCTCATTCCAGGATTTTTCACTCATGCAGAGACGTCAAGAGGTGAAGTCCCATAAACAATGGCCTACGCATGACAGTCAATGTCCAGTGAGAGCTATTTATTTTAAAGTTCATGCCCGGACGACACGTGACTTGCGCTTGGTGAGGGCATAACCACTACATCATTTAAAATCCTATTAAGTTTGACGTGACGTCGGGATCGACAATCAAACCCTGTATCCCCTGGTTACGAAGTGGGTGCCCTTTTCACTGGGCTACTATGGGCAGGCTGTAATTATTATATAAAGTGTGATAACGAACAGTGATCTATCTCATAACTTCTATAAGCAATACAAATTAGAGAGTTGGGCAAACACGGACCCCTGGATATACCAGAGGTGGGATCAGGTGAGATAAGGAGTAATCATTCTCAGTCGACCGGTCACACCCGCCGTGAGCCTATATCTTGATCAGGTAAACGGAGTTATCCGTAGTCAAAATCAGTGTGTCAAGTACGGCAAATCGATATGAAACACGTCAGATTGCATTTGACCCAATGATAGGTTGTACTGGCAAACTGGATCATTATAACGACCATAGAATTTGCGAAGTCGATATATCTATTGATCCACCAATTGAAAGGGCTACATTTGTAATATTATTTTTCAAAGAATGCTTGACAAAATTAGGGAAACCATATTGTTTAGAAGTAGGAAATGACGTGAACCGGAAAGAGAATTTGATCGGTTGGAATGACATACGTCAGCGAATCACATTCATTGTTGCACGTAGCAAAATTTCCCTAATCTATCATTAGCAAGTACAGGTCAATCCGAGTCTTTTATGTATATAATTAGAAAGACCCAGGCAATCCGCATTTCTATACTCTGCCACATGATATCGAACGAACCAATGGTGAAGTGCATTACAATACATAAAAATAATATTAGTTATTTATCCATTTACATATTTCTTAATGTTTCATTATGTATATCAGTACCTTATTCGATATCAACTGCTGTGAATTTGCCTTGTATTGTAAAAGTTCAGGTGCCCAAGCATTTGGATTTCCTGTCGTAATTTGGCTTGTGTTGTGAAGCTCCAAATATTTATTATCATCGTCAAGAACACACGTGGCCATTTCAAAATTCCCCAGAACCGGACAAAATCGTTCGGTCATGTATACATTACCTGGATGTAGATCTCTATGAACAATTCCAAATCTTCGCAGATAACAAATTCCAGAAATCATCTGGTATATCATAGAACATAGAAACACTTCTGTTAACCCGTATGGAGGAAGGGGAGCAACACCCCGCTGTGCTGTAATGAAAGACTGAAGGGTATGAGGATAGTGCTCCGTCACAAGAAAGAAAGCCTGCCTAGGAATTGGTACCCCTGAGGGTTGTGGGACAAGCACGGATAAAAATTTGCGAAATCTGTCCGTTGTACCGTGATAGATATGTACTGAATCCATGATGTTTGGATGCTGTATGTCAGAAAGTATGCCGAGTTCTGGGACTTTTGAAGGACTTTGGTTTACGGGGTAACATCTGTAGGCTGAGGCATTTGGATTGTCATTAAGCAACGTCATCTGCAAGAAGATGTGTTAGTAGAAGTTTTGTACAAGAATATATTCCATTTACCTTGTTTACCTTCGCCAATGTATAAAATTCAAAAGCATGGGCAATGCTACACAATCCTGAAAATCTTTAAATGACACAAAGGTACTGCGACATCATTCTGAGAGTACGATTGTGTATGGAACTAAGACGTTATCGTTTCGCCAAAAGGGTAGAGATCTAGAATTCTATACCGTAGACAAACACTGACCGTCTACAGGCTGTCTCTCTGAGATTTTCTTAATTTATATATAGCAATATCAATTATACAAACCTTTAGATCACAAAACTTTCCAGATTTTAAATGCTTGATGAGAAAAGTCAAGGATTTAACACCATTTTTCTCTGATTTGATTGGTCGATCTCCATTAACCACATAATCGGTTCCTGGAAACCACTCCTTCATGGGAGTGTCTATTGGTGTTTTTGTAGACAGCTCAGACCACTTTTGTTTGACTTTCTGTTTTAAGATCGGAAAATAACTATCCTTGAAGAAACAACTGGGATTGTTTTGTGTGACCTCTTGAAGGAAACTATGCATGTGATCATTTGAGTCTGCAATAGAGGTGTACATGTTCATTTTCTCCTCTAATGTCGTTTTCTGCTCACTCAGTCTCTTGCACACAGTTTTGTATTTCCCGATCTCTGTGCTCCTATCTTCATTAGCTGCAATCAGCTCTTTAATTTTTCTATCCTTCTGAACAATTTCCTCGTTGACTTTAACTATTTGAAACTGCAGGTTTTCTACCAATGCAACAAGGGTTTCTCGATCATTTCCACTGGTTGGTGCATTACTTCCTCTCAGAATATCATTATCTTTAAAATTGTTACTGTTGCTTTTAACGCTTCTTTCCCCACAAGAACACGTTTTATCGCAATCGGTCTGACTTTTGTAAGAGAAACACTCTGATTTAACTGACTGACACCTCTCCTTTTCAGTATCTTCCATTATCACTGCTGATTCTGTACCAGATTGGTCCATTTTCTGTCTTAAAATTTCTGGGCAGCTGTGGACTCTGCTTTCACTTTCTCTCCATTTGACTTCATAATCTGTTAATTAGAACAATTAATACTATGACTCCCAATCCACAAGACATCTCTACATTATGGTCTTTCGAATATTCCTTGTAAAGAAATCATCAAAGTAGGGTATCCATGTTTTACCTTAGTTTCTCTCTAACAAAATATAGTTATTAACAATTCCGACGTTTTTACCATAGAGATTCAAAGTTTTGAAATTATAACTTGTTTCTTTATCTTTTTTTCGAATAATTGTTCAGAGGGTCCGTTCTGAAAAACTATTTAATATTTAATATATCAACTTCAAATGTTCAGCGATTGAGGAGAAGACCTGTCTTGGTAGATATGACTTGAGAGGTATCGCGATTTCTCTAAATTATAACTGCAAAATGCGCCGGGTGCGGTAGGGCTCGAATATTTGCCACAAATATTTCGTGCAATTTTAAGAAGGCATCGTTAATATCTTTTTATACAAAAATAATTTCTTAAGACATAGAAGAAAAGTTGTAGATAATGTCAAGGGGGGCTATTTCAAGTTTTAAGGACCAGTACTTTAAGTAAAGGGCCAGAAAGTGTCAAGTCAAAAGTATTTACGAAAGATCTCAAAACTTATAAAGAATTTCTAAAGTGCTATTTAAGCAATTATGTTTGCACAATCTCAAAATATTGCTATCGACAACAATTATAGGTTAATTCTCTTGTTACGAGTGAGAAGTGATTTTACATGTATATGGGAATAATTTACGAAAAAAATATGTTTTCAATCTTTTGAACGAAAACTTTAAGTGAAGCGGTGAAAACAACAATTTCTTAAAACGTTATTCTGAAAGATACGCAATATTCAAACTTTTTCTTGCAAACCCTTCGGGAGAATTACGGGATCGGTCCTTAACATTGAATATCCTAATTGCATGTGTCTCAAATAAATCTGTTATGGCTGTAAACCAATAGTTGTAGATAATGCTAAGCCTTATCTGGCAACATTAAGTTAGAGGAGCCAGCTCCCAAAAATAAGGGTCCAGGAGTATTCTATGAAAGATAACAAACAGTGATCAATCTCATAACTCCTATCAGCAATACAAAATAGATAGTTGGGCAAACACGGACCCCTGGACACACCAGAGGTGGGATCAGGTGCCTAGGAAGAGTAATCACCCCCTGTCGACCGGCCACACCCGCCGTGAGCCCCACTATAAATATTTCAAAATCTATAAACTACTTGTAAGCCAAGCAAAAATGTTTTCACGTTCTCCAACTACCAATGTCATAAGAATGACGATATGTTAACGTAATAAGATATGTTAAGGGCATATTGCTCGAAAGTTTGGTATTTCTACCTCTTACAAAAACTCTTTCTACTTTGCTCTTAAACGGAAAATATTTTTCTAAAAATATAAAGAGCAAATTGGTGTGTGTGCAGTTTGTAAATTGAGAAAAGTAGATAATTGGATGATCACATACCATTCAAATTGTTCTTTATAGTGCATAACGTTAGTACATAATCAACTGAAAGCCCACTCGTTCTTCGCAATGAGATCGTGTCTAGTTTATTATCATTATTATGATTTAGATTGAAATATTTACTCTACTAAAATATACAATCAAAGTATGAAAAAAATATTCAAAATATCAAGTTTTGTTTACTCAAGCATGTCTAAGTATCAAAACTTTTACTAAAGTTCAATAGAATTTTTACTATAACAAATCAGGGATTTTACTGAAGAGGTTAGTATAGTTTAAAGTTTGCAAGGATTTCCACCATGGAAAATCGGACGGACTAAAAACGATGAACATCTGAGCTCAATTACACAAAGGTTACTTAACTTAAACGACAGTATATGTCTAGTAAATGCTGTATATTCAATATGCAAGAGAATGTTCTGTGTAAACTATGATCAATTTTTAAATCGAGACAGGCTCCTGACAAATAAGATGAAGTTACAGGTGTTTCAACAGTCTCGTTTAAAGTCAGCATTTCGCAAATTCTAGGGTCGTTATAATGATCAAATTTGCAAATACAAGCTATTACTGGGTTGAATGCTGTTTGACATGTTTCCTATCAATTGTTATTCTCTTTTTTATATCTGAGTTTGACAACAGTTTACTTCGTTTACCTAATTAGGTTAGAGAGCTCACGGTGAATATTACAGGGAATGCTTACTCCTCCAAGGCACCTGATCCCACCTCTGGAATGTACGGGGTTCCATGTTTGCCCTTCACCTAATTTTGTATCTTTATAGGATTTTTCAGATTGATCACTGTTCGTTATCTTCACTTGCTTACATAATTTTAATTGTTACTGGCAATTTAACTGTCTGTTGAAGTTAACTAACCTTTGTGCAATTGCGTTTTGAATGGTACAATTTAAAATGGTAATTGGATTTTAACTAATTAAAGTTCGTTTTATGTACACGTATATGATGATATCTGGTTTTCAAGGTATCGATACATAAATATTACTAACGGCTCTCTGGTTATTGTAAATAGCATTTTATTCGTGAGAACTTTATTTATTCGTAATTTCACGAGACTAATTATTCGCGAAAACTTAGTTCTTGCAAATAAAATCTTAATTGCATAAAACATAAGCAATAAATAGTGATTTGAAAGATAATTTTTGTGAATAAATAAATTATTGTATCCTCGCGAAAATATTGTGTCGGGAAATAAAAGTGATATATATGTACAGTAAGTTTGAGTTTCTCTTGACCTCGATGACCTCTAAATTTGTTTGCTATATAATTAAATTTTCACAAACCTGCACTTGGAAAATATCTCGTGCAAGTTCGATAAACTGAGAAACGTTTCGAATGAATTTAAATTTTAAAAAAAGTTTTCAGTCATTTTTATTCGTTTATTCATACCTACACACCTGCTTATTTATCGACGATTTCGCAGCGAGTTTACTTACAGATAATAAGCATATTCATGAAATAACCGCTGGATATTCGAGAAGAAATAAAGTATAATCACATATCGCTGTGTATCTTTCTGGGTTAAAAATATTTTAATAACATATTCAATAACTTCTAACTGATTTAGCACAAATCAATGTATAATCGTTTCATTCAAGAATCCATAGAAATTGAATTTTATGTGCTGTATAAATTCATGCCATTTGTACTGCATGTACCTTGCATTTTTCTGTGAAGGAATTGTGCTGTGATTCTGTGCGACCCCACTTCGGCTTCTTCCGCGGCACTTCTCCCTTTTACGTTGCGGAGGAATACATTTGCACCGTGTTGTACCAACAGTTTCACTATCTCAGTATTGCCCCGGTACGCCGACAAATGTAGAGCAGTATTGCCACTCTTATTTTGAATATCTAAATCAGTACCACTGTAAAAGAAATTGATGATAAAAAATTACTACAACATTTGTAAGAAATTTGAACATTGGAGATACAATCGTGCCGAAAATTACTTACGCCTTCCTGAATCGGGGGGGGGGGGGGGGGGGGGGGATATTACTATTTCTGTCGTTTGAGTGCGTAAGTGAAACATTTGCTTATTTCAGATCATCTTTACTAAATGTATCGAAACACGATTGCCTGATAAAGTGGGCGGTATCAGTACACTATTTTATGGCGAGTAAATACGTATATGAAATCCTAAACTAATGACGATAATCTTAGAAAAGAAAAGGCCCATGGACCAATAACTCCTTTGGTTTATTCGAAGTCCTCGAGCACTAGAGATGCTTGCTTACTAATTGATAAACTGCCCCCCCCCCCCTTCTAAGATTTGTTTAACAACTATTTCCCATAATCCTGTATAGAACGTAAATGCAAAATTCTACCCCTGTTCATGTCTTTAGGGCCATAGTTTGAGTAGATTTAAATCTATACAATAGACGTGAGGGTACTTGTATCGTAACTGGTTTTTCCCAACATTTGCCATTAACAAACGGAACTATTGTGGTTCAAAAGAGGAGGTTTAAAGATTTTCTCATATACTTCAATGTAAAATAGCAAATCCCAATCCTGGCCTTACTCACCCTGGGAACATTCCTGTTATCAATATTATCATTTCGAAAAATCATATGGTCGTTATAGCGATTTAATTTACCAATCTGTCTGATATGTTTCGTATCAATAGATGCTTTTGTACACACATCGTCGCCATATGGAATTACCTAATGATATATGTGTGTCAAGGGTCATAGGGGAAAGTGATGTATAATCATGGACGCCACACTTTGACATATACTAGCATACGGTATATGTTTTTATTTTCAGACTTTTTGTGATTTTTTCTTATATTTTGACACAGTTTGTTTACGTCATAGGCATAGGATCAACCGTTTATTTTAGCAGACTTTCTTTCGGAACGTTCCTGCTTTGAGAAAGTAATTGTCATGGTGTCATTTGCACTTAGGCCTAGTTGCTTTTAATACTCATGGTATAAAGATACCACTTCATAAAACAACCATTTTACAGCGTAATTGTAAATTATAAATCATCAAAAATGTAAAAATTCGGTGACACTCCTCTACCGACTACTAGACCCATTTTAGTGCGGTATGACGGTACACATGTGTAATAACGATGGTACTTTCACTGAGATTATAGGGCCTAATTTAAATCAGCAATGAATATATATAGATGCAAGCTTTCATAATTATGCATTTTGGTTTTTCCTGATTCAGTCGTGTTTTTTGTTTTGTTTTTTTGTTTTTTGTTTTTTGTTGTTTTTTTGTTGTTGTTGTTTTTGTTTTTTGTTTTTTTTTTGTTTTTACCTTTTATTAATTGTAAACATTACACGCTTCTCCCAATCAAAGGTATAAATAACCCGTTATTTGAACATTCATTTATTACATATGGATTATGTGATTAAAAAATGGTTGAAATCTGTTATTCGTGAAAAGTCAAAAATATGTTCACATAGAAAACTTTGATCAGAAACAAACACGTGGGCTTTTCTATGACTTGTTACATAAGTTAGAAACATTATTTCCTTCCTATCTGTAAACAAATCAATAAACTTTTTTAATGAGCCTCTTGAAAAGCCATCGCTATAACAGAATAACTTCCATTAAAGGCCATACCTTTGAATTAGCAATGTGACACAAGCAATATGGCCTCGATCACATGACGCATGTAACGCAGTAGAGCCCCACGTGACCTTGGCATTGACGTCAGGGTTAAGTTTTATCAACTCGGCACTTAGCTTCGCATGTCCACGGCAACAGCCCCAGTACAGCGGTGTGGCATTGTCCTGATCTCTCGTGTCCACCGATACACCATAGTTGATGCAGTTAATCACAGTCTGGATGTCTCCATTTTTCGCAGCGGTTATTATATCGGAATTACTCATTTTGTCACATTTTCCTTCCTACAAAACATAATGAGGCACTTAGCTTAAGATTGTTTAAGAACATAACATACATGTACATCACATTTTCTATTGTAATCGTCTGAGTTGTATTTCGCAATAAATTACTAAAAATATCGTACAGTATGTATATTGCAGTGGTGGATGTAAAGAGGGGTGTCGAGGGTGCAGTCCCCTTTTGATTAAATTTAATTTTTTCAAAAACGCTCGGTTTTTTTTTTTTTTTTTAGATATTTAACCCCACCCATCTACACCCTTTCTTTGGTGGAAAAGATACAAACTTGGGTCCGCCACTGTATTGCGATTGCAAAACAGTCCGACAGAAAGACAAGGTTGAAACTATCACGTTTTGCTAAAAATAAATTTTACAGTTTTATTGCAAACATGGTTATATCGAATTAACCACGTGATTCGTGATATTGATCTTAACGCAGGTGACCTTTTGAAACTTTAGACAGTAACAGCAGCGGAAGTAGCCTGTTCCAATAACACGTGGTGACGTAATGGATATCAAGTAACCGTGGTCATCCTGTGATATATGAAAACACCTTGATATTGTAAAACTATCAAAGTAAAAATTCATTATAAGTACTCCACAAGAAGATATAACTATTCACGGGATGAAATTGACATTCAATCAACTAACTAAAAGTTCACTAAACGGTCTGGAAAGTTGTTGAAGTTGAAGAGCTCTACCATGCAATCACCTTTCAGCAACCGTTCAGTCGTCTTTCTGTTTAGCGAATGACAGTTACATCCTGTGCATTGATAGATTGGTATTTTCCGATTGAAGTGCATGTATCAAGACAGAGTGAAACGATTGAACGATGTATATATATATATATATATATATATATATATATATATATATATATATATATATATTATAGATGTGTATGTTACATACATACATATGTATGTATGTATAATCATCTCTCTCTCTCTCTCTCTTTCTCTCTCTCTCTCTCTCTCTCTCTCTATATATATATATATATGATTATGATGGTAGAGCAATCACAAGACTCAGGAAGTCCTGATTATGCGGAATAAACCTAATTGGGGAAGTATCGCCCCATTGGTCGTCCTGTTAGCAAATGGAATGTATTTATTTTTAACAGGAAACAGTGTCAAGAGGGATTTCATTGATCAGAAAGTAATTGAAATCATATGCTTCCCATGCATGCATCATTTATATAGATGTGAATGGAAGCAGTAATACTTTGGGTTCATACATGTATGATATTTAGATAATAGTCAATTACTTGTTTGATATTAAATAATAAGAATATAAATTAATGATCTGTTTTATACGGCAATATGCAGTTTTCCAAATAAAATTAGTCATCGCTAAAAAAAGCAGTTGTTCTAAAAATAATGTTAAATATTCAGCGATTGCTTTGATTACAAAACATTTAAAAGCATTAAGACTTTAAATCCGGACACCTGAGTTTCAAAATGTCTTTATTGTTCACAAATACCTTTAGCTACAATTTTACGTATGCCGTACTATATATGGGAATTTATTTAAACGAAATACCAAGGATTTCTTTATCACATACAATAGAAATCTGATCTACAAGACTGTTTTATTCAGATATTGAGAAGGCTTCTTTAAACTAATACCGAGACGTGCTGAGTACATGTGCAAATATGGACATCCTATCTACAATCTGACGAAATGGATTCTCTCAAGATCAAAAATACTTACATGTTCCCAGATCAACGGCCAGCTACCTGAAGCAAAAATAATATGAATGAATTCATGTTCCTGATCAAAAATTTATAATGAATAAGCACTTCAGATATTGTAGGGGTTCATACTAATATACCTCTTCTTACCGAAGTGTCTCGAGGAACGCCTTCTAGCGGACGCATAACTTTAGAGTGTTTTCTTTTTCTTTAAAGGGTGATTGTGGTTTGAATTTGTTCTTCCTGTTTCTCATTATTGCTATTTCGAGTCACCTCTTTGTGTATGCACAAGATACGAATTCGTAATCAGTTTACAGTTAATCTAAATAGTACTTGGCGATAAAAACACACATCATATCAGGATCCTTCATGAATTAACTCCGTGAATTAACTATAAACAAGAGCAGCCATCACGCCAATCAGTATGACGCGAGATGCGCTGAAAATTGATCTTCAGCAATGCTATCCTTCACTGTGAGACAGAACATCAGTTTACAAACAAATGACATCATATTTTATGTTTCATACACAATGCGTTCTAGAAAACTATCCAAAGTATATTTCCAGGATAATGGGAGTACTGTTCGGTTACGTCCGTCAATTTCCGGTTAGACAAAGTTCCGTTAGACTGGTCTGCATGAAGAGTGGGGTGATCGCTATACCCCTCCTAGTTATCAGTGATTAGTAAACTAGATGGTATTTTTCTCAAACAGTCGAATAGTCCTTGGCTAATAAAAGTAACCCTCATTCAATATATGTATGTAATTAGTAAAACCCCTGTCATTCAATGGGTATGTTTGTGCATTATCTTAATTCTCACATTATGGAATTTATTTTACGGGAACGGGAGCAGTAAGACCGCATGCTTCTGTCACAACATATGCATGAACATTGTTATGCATTAAGTTATCTAAAAGATCTAAGAAACAGGTTTCTAATTCTCGTCCTTTTGTGTGTATAAATGGTGGGTGAATTTGTGTATGGTTGTGCCTTCCACGACATGTTTATCAAAACTGAAATTCTCAAGTGGGTCACCATGTAACAGATTGGTTACGTAAACGTAAAAATTTCTAAAGTACATGTACTCCAACCTCAAACAATTAAGCATTTCTGAAGAACCTCTGACGTCGCCTGAATCCTTTGCCAGATAAAGGCCGTGTCAAGGTTTTGTAAAGGTTATGTACCCCCTCCTAAACATTTTGTGCCCCACCCTACAATCTGTATTGTAATTACATGTAGTTACTAGTATTATACGTGGACACCAAACGATCTGAAACGCCATCTCCCGAAAGAAAACACCCGAAAAATAACCAATCAGTGCTTATATTGACAGGTTGTGTTTGTTTACATTTGTTATTTAAATGGAAAGTATCCTTTAACTATTACAGCAGAATTTCAAGACAGGAGTAGGTTCACAAAGTCTGATTTACAACACAAAATGTAGCCTTATTACAAAACCGAACATTAAGATGTTGCTCGACAAGTTTGATATATGAAACAAATCAATGACCACCAAAAAAACCCGTTATTTTTCCTGGCCTCAAGACTATCAACTCAGAATATACTTAAATCTTACTTTCGAATCTAACTAACTTTTAAAATAATTTTTCATACACAAGTAAAGATTTCTGTATATGTTTGCATCTAATTTGTGCTTTGTAAACCAACATTTGATTTCTTCAAAAATCTGTGGAAGATAAGTCTTAAGATATAAGCAATCAAAAATTTTGATTTAAGAATATTCTTAGTTTATGGTCTTGAGACGTGTTTTGCTTCAGAAAGTATGGACCACATCTGTTACTCATGAGAAGAATCACATATTGGCAAATAGATCAATCAAGTTTTGATTGACTCCAGCTCACGAGTTCTACTCGTATGACTGACTGAAATTTATTCATTCTTAAAACTTGCGTTAAAAACAACCCAATAAGTCATATGCCCGAAAAAAAATCATTTACTGATATTCATTTGTAAGAAAATATAATGTTAATGAAAAATGAAGATAGCGAAAAGTGATCAATCTTTTTAAATGTTACTTCTGAATATTTTAAAAAATGCAGTAAGAATGAAGATATCTATCTGCGGTAATGCTGCGTTTGCCACCCCACCCCCACCCACCCCCAAACAAATTGCTAGTACATGTATATTGATTGGGCGTAGAAAACGTAAAGGTGGGCTTTAATGAATATGCAAAACTTTTTTCAGATGAAACTTTCAAACTTTATTTTTCCATTTTCAATGTTTACAATGCTCAACGAAGATATTTCTAATGGTCAACAAAAATTTAAATGTCAGTTGTCGAGTTACAAGAGATATACAGCGCTCACAATACATTGTTACATGTACATGTATGTAAACAAGACTCGTATCATGTATTTGTTTACATAGGTTGATTATACTGTTAAGAGTTTCGTTTATAGCAGATTTATGTCTCAGTTACTTGTAAGCAGTTTCTAGTGTTTGGAACATCTTATTTTGTTTTAAACATGATATTTTCTATTAAGCAATTTATATGTAAACAAAAGCATGGCACAAACCTTGTTTACATACTTGTAACAAAGAATTGTGAGTGCTGTATCTCATTTGTAACGCAACAACTGACATATTCAAATTTTTGCTGACTATTAGAAATACCATAGTTAGGCATTGTAAACATTCAAAATAGGAAAATAAAATTTAAAATTTCAGTTCAAATCGTGTTCATGCCCCTGTAAATACTATAATCATTATCCCGAACAACATTTTCACCATTTTTAATCCCCCAATTAAAGGATTTCTTCACCTCGACTATGAGAGTTCTTAAGTAATTATTATCCCAACACCTTTGTTTAGAATGCAACTAACTGCTATGACATTGCAACCCAAACGTAGTGTGCTTGGGAAAGCGTTCAAAAGGAACACAAAGTATATATATATATATATATATATATATATATATATATATATATACATAGCTGGAAAACGCGATTTTATATCCTAAAACATGGCGAACTGTATCAGTTGACAGTAATTCTCTTTCCATGGTAAATGCAATTGTCATAAGGGAGACAATCCACATTTGTAATGCATGCTGCTCAGGATTGGTAGCATCATTGTATCTATTTAATGCTTTTTTGACTAACTTGCTTGTCTAGGATGTGTAAGACATTTTACGTAGAAGTATTCATCCTCGAACAATGAAATCCTTCTCGGTAGTGAATAGCTTTAAATTTTCCTCAAAGGAAATTCCTAGCTAGATGTTGTCCTTTCATATCGATGGTGTTGCGCAGTCCCTTTAACCAATGAAATGAGACTTCCAAATAGAGCTGTCTTACATGTAGCACCTGCTTATTATTCGGGTAGATTTTGCAAAAGTAAAGAAAGTCATGAAGTAATTGGCGATAAAAGCAAATAAACTTGGAGAGCCATTTACAGGATATGTGTATTGTATCTGCTGGGCAAGCCCATAAAGTGCTACCGTCACGTGGCCCACTGTAAAGCAATCGTGTCAATTCCCTGTGGTACTCGCTATAAAGATACCGATCTGTATATGCATGTGCACTGTATTTCTCAATATCCATAATCCTTTAATAATGAATTCAAGGTAGGTGTTCTTGGCATACGAAGCTATTTATGCTTATTCGGCCTAAATTGAGGATAAATATCTGTTGTGGTCGATGGAAAAGTGACGACAACGAGAAGGGATCAATATCACAAATCCCATGATAAATAATTTTTAAAAAAGAGTATAGCATACACGGACCCCTGTACACACCAGATGTGGGATCAGGTGCTTAGCAGGAGCAAGCATTACCTGTTGACCGGTCACATCCGCTGTGAGCCCTCAGGTAAACGTCAGAATCAGTATGTCAAGAACGGTCTAACAGTTGGTATGAAACACGGTAAACAGCCTTTGAACTAATCACGGACTGTATTGATATTTAGATTTGAACGTTATAACGACTGTAGAATTTGCGAAATGCTGACTTTAAACGAGACTATTGATCATACGCAGAACATGTTCTTGCGTATTGAATCAGTTGAGAGACATAAACAAAATATCCAGGTGACAATGGAGTACTGCTACATAAATATGTGAAATTGACGATGGAGAAAATGAAGTCATCCCATTTGTCATGAGAGAGGGCCTACATACATGTAGGATATGCCTGTTGCCCAATCCTATTGAGTTTCTCAATAAAATATGTTTAAATTAAAAATTAGGAGGAGTAGGCATCCCCTGTCGACCGGTCACACCCGCGGTGAGATATATATCGAAGCGACATATGAAGGAAAATAGAGATTATTGATAGACAAAACGTCGTTGGCATACCTAAATGCGAAGTTGAAGGCCACGGGAAGAGATTTATTTTCTTCTTATGTAGAAACCTTTTTTTAAAAATCAAATTCTGCCTCGTAAGAATATAAAACGGGTCAGCTAATAAAGAATGATAAATACAGTGGGTTGAGAATGGAGAAGCTGAATTCATTCCGTGTGTTTTAGCTGTTCAGTATACAGTGTAATTGTGGATATTCATGAGAGCTACAGCATTTGTTTTAATTTGATGTAGACTCTAATGCCTCATTATCTTAAATGGCCCTGTAGTATTCATTTCAGTAGAGACAAGAAACATATTCACACAAGCGTCAAAGAACGGTCGCAAATAGCGTTTGTTAAGTGCATTTCACTGACCGTACGAGATGTTAAATGCACGAGCACAACTATCAATGATGGAGATTAATTTCCGCATAAATAAATAAAAGATAATGTTTGATCGCCATACGCATACATACAAATCTACATAAATAAATACTAAGGATAACCCATGAAAGCTCGAAAGCTTATTTTCAGTGTGAGCCTTTGATACAAGGACATTGGCGGTAGGGGGTCCTTATGTGGAAGGAGTACCCCGGATGAAAACCACGTCTCCGAGCGAGCGGCCAACATACCCTCTCACATACAACCACTGCCGATCACGGGGATCGACATTGGGTCGTAGCGGTGAGGAGCAAGAACGATACATCTGTGTTACCCAGACACATCTATACTGCCATGTAAAAATCGGACCACCTCCATGTATTGCGGCTTCATCTTCATGGTTTGAATAAACTGAATCTGCACTACCTGATGGTGCTTGCTTATCAATATGATTAATATATGACCCCATTATTCTTAAGAAGACTATTTACCCCGATATATTACCGTATAGAATTTGATCTCCTATTGAAGCCCCATCTTAAACTTCGGGGCCATGATTTTCAGAAATTTGAATCGGTACTGCTTGTGAACGCTTGCATATTCAATTTTATTTGACTAATCATTGAACTGTTGCTCTAAAGAATAAGATTTTTCCTTGTGACCCCTAACCACCCCCCACAACCACCCCCCGCATGCTACCATTTGTACACTATCTGAGAATTCTTGCAAATTAATGAGAATCTTGCTGTTCTTGTAAAAATTTCAAAAGTATTTCTAATATATCCCATGCCGTAATGTAAAGCACGGCAAATGCATGTTTGCTGAAAGCGCTAACTTGTACTATACTGTATCGCAAGGAAATTGAATTACACAAGTTTTTTTGTGAAATGTCTACCCAAGAAAGGGTATGCATACTTACTTTCATGAAAATTTAAATACAGAAAGTATAGAAAAATTTATTCCAACTTGTCCTTGTTTTAGATGATGTCGAATATCTTAAGTACAATGTAATCCCGGACTAACAACGAAACAACTATATTTGATCACGATTGGATGGAATAATGTTTTAAACCTTTCTCCGTCGTCAAAAATAAATAAAATACATTTTTGTTTTAAGAATCATTAATACTATTAAATATATATTATACAAGATGTTTTTATTATTTTTTGAAAACACATATAATAACCTAATGATTGTTTAGCTGAGAATGTCCCCATTTCGTGTAATTTAGAAATAATTATTCATTAATTTACTTCCCAGTTTGTGGGAATTACAACTCTTGTGTAATTTGTTTTAGAATTCACAAAAATTTATCGATATCCATGTCACATAAATGTATAAATAAGTGAACAAATGCATACACATACATACCTTTGCTGATGCATGAGAGAGAGAGAGAGAGAGAGAGAGAGAGAAGAGGAGTTGGGAGGGAAAAGGACTGGTAGATAGACATTCTGTTAATTATCAAATCATATATTTACAAAAAAGGATGTCAGCAACAAAGCCTATCAACACAGGAACTGCTGATTGACCTTAAAACACAAATAACTACACTTAAGTATACTGCAATTCAACATTGCAAATACTTATGATGAATTCAAAAATCAGGGGAATACATGGTTTTTTTTCTCTTGGACAAACTCTGATTGGCAAATACACTTATCATTATTCTATATTTTACACTTTTTCTTGCATTATTATATCAACACAACCTAGTTATGATTTATTTTACCATACTTATTTACGTGTATCAAATGATTATCAAGGCTTTATCAAATCGCATTACTTTCTCTTTCACTTTCACCACACCTCTCTGTCGGTCTCAAACTCGGTGTAAAATGGATCAGCGTACTACTATTTTTCTCTAGCAGATGGATGATGAAGGGAATATTTTTACATGTTTCGATATCGTTGCAAATTGAAATGTTAGCCATTTCCTCATGAACGTAAACAATGTGCGTATGCCTCTTAAATGTAGTACGATTCTTTTCCTCAACAGAAGTGAAACTAATAAATTATGTAAACACAAATTATATATATATATACATGTATGTGTATATAATATTATCATGCAATAAATTGTTTATTATACCGAAACAAAAAAGATTACAAAAGTGCATGTGAAATTGGAGTCCGCTCATCTATACATTGTATGTAGCTGAGATCGTCCTAACGGTAACACCGCACCGTCAATGTATTACGGTAGAAGGTACAAACAACGAAATACAGTGATATGATAACCAGTTTTTGTATTTCCATTCTCCTTAAATGCTAATTTACTTGCTTGCTTTTGTATCAACTAAAACCATGCGATTCAACTGTGTATCAGAGACCCGCATATTTTCTGCCTTACGAACTATGAAAGTAGAATGATTTATTGTGACGTCACAATACACTTCGTCTACCTTGACGTTAAATTTATGAAAATTGCACGAGGCTGCCCAAGGGGTAAATATGATAGGGAGATATGATGTTTGACAGGGAGATATGAAGTTTTGTCATCCCTGGCACGTGTGACCGTCAAGACCAATCAGATTACGCGTTGCATGGAATTCTCATACTGAGGTATAATATATATATATATATATATATATATATATATATATATCCAAATTGTGTTTTTAAAAAAAATCACAGTGTCCGGTATAAAATATTAAAAGAAATAGAATAAACAGTACACAAAGTTAAAAATTTAACGCAAGCGCTTTCATTTTATAATCCTCAGGCGTTACATTTTAAAATAGTTTTAAATAAAAACTATTTTAAAATGTAACGCCTGAGGATTATAAAATGAAAGCGCTTGCGTTAAATTTTTAACTTTGTGTACTGTTTATTCTATTTCTTTTAATATATATATATATATATATATACATGTATAGGTAAAATATTAAATGTATTATGTATATATATATATATATATGATATATTCATTTTTGAAACATACATGAACATACATGAGGGCATGAACTGCGACGCTTTACGTCTGGATTCTGCATGAATTGCGTTTTAAATATGTTTCCAATATCCTTTCGACGGTCGGAAATTTAAAAAAAAAATGTTCCTCTGAAGGGGGGGGGTGTCATTAAAAAATATGAACCATTGTATTAATTAATTAATTAATACACATTCTGAATCAAGAAAAAGTATGTTTTACATTCTACAGAATGAACACATGGATCGGTCCTGAAGCGTCCAAACGCCACGGCGCAGGGGTCACTCAGACAGGAAACATTTTGATTTGCCTTTCTCTCTTCCTTCTCTATTGTCACCTATTGAGTCGACGCCTTGACTTTGTGTGTGCCTATTAAGTGGAACTTAAACCGGTCTGATTTTGAGGGGTATGGAAAACCGGGGAAATGCTTTCATGAGACTCCTATGCTTGTCATGTATTTAAGGATCAGAATAAAAGCAAATCTTTGCAATTTTAGCAACTGATAGGATGACATTTACCTTTACGAACCATTCCAAATATGATGTGATTTCCTCCCCTGACGCCCAGCGAAGGGGGTCACAATCTCCTTTTTTTTTTTGGTGGTTTTTATTTGCTTTTTATTTTGCCCTTACGCATTTTAACTTCCTCGTGCAGAAGAGGCACGCATATCGGTGACGGGGGACAAATCGATCATCTCAATTTTAGTGAAATTTAATTTTTGTTTTGGGTTTGAATCAAACGCTGTCTGCAGCATGACATATTCCTTGCGTCTTTTAAAACCTATAACTGTATTTGTGCATGTTCTAATTCTTAAGAAAATATTCACCGTGAAAGTAAAACAGAAAGCCACAGTATAGGTATTTTCCTGTGTTTCATTTTAAAGGAAGTTTATTTGCAAAATTGGTTTCAGTTCCACGTTTCGAAGAAGTTGGCCAGGGTTTCTAGGTAAACAGTACCCTGATAAAGGTCAGGTGACATGGAATTTAAATATACTTCAGTGACCCAGATTATAGATAAAATACGGAACCAAGATTAACATGATCTAAAAAGTGTCCTCTACTAATTATGACAGCACATAAGGACTACTTTGTCTGTGGTCACTATGTCCGTACATCTCTCATGGAAAACTATGATAACGTTCTAAGGTAGCAGGGGACAGTTTCGCACTATAGGCCCGGTCAACTTTTTCAAAAAAATGGAATTACCCTGTATTTGAAGTGATATTACATGTAAAAAAATGTATACAATAATTTTAGGATGCATGTCAAATGTAGCTGAGTGCTTAGTAAAAATGTTGATATACAACATGTAGGTGTCACCATGATTCCTAGCATATAGATGGGTGCAAATACGAAACTAAGACACGTGGTCAGTTGCTGAAGAAATTCCGGTGAAAACATGCAGGGTCTAGCAAAAGGTCTGTAGCTGTGAGGGAAGGTGGATGGCCCCATATGAGAGGTAGATTTTTGAGAAGGGCAGATAGGGTTCTTGATTGTGCACAGTGTCTAAATCCACATGTTTGGTACTGTGATGGTGTGGGGGTGGTGCGGATTAGGCCAAATGAGGGAAAAGCAAAGCAAAAAAGGGGAACCTGCTCAGAGCATGTTTTGTGCACCAGCACCAGTATTTATAGATTACATGTAATTTAGGGTCATAATTTATTAACTACACTAATATGAAATACAAATATTGACATAAAAGGGAAATATGATTTTTCATTAGTCTGTCATAATCTGACTTTGGTGTATACCCCCTATCCACATGTTTCAAAACCAAAGAAACTGTCCCCTGCCACCTAATAATACCATGATTCATAATTTCATCGCAGGCGACCCTTGTGTTGTTTAGAATATTGTGGTTACGCGTATATATGTCCAAATTCCTGTTTTAGTGAAACACTGTACCTTACATCCACACGTACAGATCGATTCAGGTTACTGTCTGTAGTATAAAAACATCAGATATATGTCGTGTAGGTGTCCGTTAAACACAATACACACTCATCGCTTCAGCGGAATCCTAAGAATATCTCGAGAAAAATGACGTACAATTGTCTCCGGAGCTAGGACCTGGTTCCAGAAACTTATTTTTAATATTGGAACGATGCAGTACTTGTGTTGAAATTGCATGTATGTAGATTCCACTGACCCTACGCGTGTGGTTTTGTTTTCATGGCGTTAGAGACAGACATCGTATACAATATACCTGCATCTATACAATCTACACGTACAAGTTGGTTTACAAGATTCAATCTCTTCACAAGGTACAGAATTGTCTTTTAAAATAAAAGAACATTTTCCTTCCAGAAATATATTAATACAGCTCCTGAATAATAAGGTTTTTAAAAACGATATTTATTTGATATCTATATCAAATAAATATCGTTTTTAAAAACCTAGACATTTATGAACTTGATCTCACAAGATCTCGATCAATATATCTTATTGCAAAGTAAACATCTCAAAACTTCAGTTCATGCACGTGTATAATCATTCAGGTGATTAAACTATTTATGACAATGATTTATTCGATCAGACTACAAATACACTTCCTTGGAAGTGCAGATACTTATTATAAATTGGCGTTCGTGACTACAGAAATTCATAGATAAAAATTTAACATTTTAAAAATAAAAATTCATACAGTATACTCTACCCATCTCCTCTCTCTCTCTCTCTCTCTCTCTCCCTCCCTCTTTCTCTCTCTCAGTTCTAAATACTGACAAACTATTCAACTTACTTTAATCGAAGCAATCCATTGCGACTGTCACATTATCTCCATGTTTTTTTTTTCCTTGCTAGCAGACGATCAACCAGGAAGTGTTGTTACAGGGAGACTAGAAGGGGATTCCCACGCGTTTATAACCACAGTGTGTGCCATATGTACTAGTGCGTACACGTTTATAGCGAATAAAGTCTTATATAGCAGATATTTAACACATGTACCATGTTATTAGAATCAAAGAAAATTTGAGCTTTCAAGGAATTCAAGCAATCACAAGAATAAATGCCTTCAAGGAAACGAATCAATTTCAAATCCTGGTGGTAATTTTATAGTAGAAAAGCAGGGATCATATGTTGTTACAGTCAATAATGTAATGGAGAATTAAAGTTACCACGGTGTTCTTATGGGGCGTCAGCGAAAGGATACATGCATCCAATTCTTTTAATAAATATTTCAACAATTGATTGCAATAAAGGTCTATAGCCACTGATGAAATTACGCGCTCAAATTTCAATCGGAATTTTGGATTATTATTTTTTGCGAGTTATTCAACCTTTAAATCATTGTATCTTAAAAACAATTGAATAATATTATAAGCACCGCGTTATTCATAATATACACGTGTAACAGATTGAGAGTGGGGGTAGTGATGTCTGCTTAAACATGACTCTCTCCACACATAGTGATACTTATATATATATGACTTGATTGATGCATTCGTGTGCTTTATTATATGTATAAAAACCAATTCAAAAAATATAAACAAAACAAAATAATAATAATAATAACAAAGATAGCTATGCTCTCTTTTGTCGAAGACAGAAATCATTGGATTGCTTGATTAAGAACGTATTTTCTTCAAATTCCACGTTCATGTAGTTAGTGTTGATCTGGGTCACGCCATTTAATACCTTGTTTACACACGATTAAGACCTGTCAGTTAAGGAAAACGGGGTTAAATCTCCTGGGCCCTTGATGTTTGCTAATAAAATGATGCCGTTTATAAATCCATACGACACACACTCTGATGTGTAAACCCCTTACTTGTATAAGTATGCAATTTCTTTGTCCAGAGAAATATTATGTTGAAGTGTAATCCACATTCGGGTTAAATGTATATTTCGATAAATTCCCCCCTTCCTGTCTATTTTTATCTCAAATAGTTTATTGTCCCGATGTAATATATCACATGAACTCTTAAATAGCTGAAATGCAACCAACACAAGAAACATTGGTGCAAGCACCAAATTTATGGGCCGGGAAGATTTTGGGAAGTGTAAGAACTAAATATTATTATATTTTAGAAACGTGTTCTAAAGAATTCCTTGTTTAAAAGCACGCGAAAATTAAAACACACGAAGGCTGAAAAAAATAGAGAAATAGAGATGAAAGAACAAAGTGAAAAGAATAGTTAATTATATGAAGTAATTATTTATTGCTAGCTCAATATTGCAGGTAGTCTTTTATAAGATTTCAACTTAATTCGCAATACCAAAGTCAACAGCAGGCTATATACACAGTCCACGATTGTTCGATCGATCGATACACAAATACGTTAATCCGATCAATCGATACACAAATACGTTAATCCGATCGATCGATATACTTTGCCTCGACTAAATATCGGGATCAATATATCTTTAATATATCATAAATTCTTCTTATAAATTTTAATCAATATTTTGGACGACCAAAACACATTTAAAAGATATGTAGAAAAGACATGCAGCGAACGCCTGTACATTACATTGGCGGATCTAAAGGGGGTAACAAGATTGTAATACAAGAGTGAGAAAGAGAGATATATCAGAGTATGGTATTTATATTTTTTCCGGGAATATCATTAGTAAATTGATTGTCAGATAAAAATCTAAATTTAAATAGTTAGTTAGGGGGGGGGGGGGGGGGCTCACAACGATTTTCATACACTGATTATTATTTTCAACTTTAAGGGGGAGGGGGTTGTTGATGAAAATTATATGAATTTAGTTTTTATTTGTCAGACATTGAACTTTTGATCTCACCCCTTAGCAATAAAGTTGTAAATTTGTTTGTCATTTTTATTAAAAAGTGTTTTTATTTGTTAGTTAACCTATAAAATCTCATGCAGACAAAAAAGTTCAAAATACATATCATGATATCAACAAATTCATCCTCTGGTTCAATCTCTCCCCCCTTTGAATATTTTCTAGATCCGCACCTACATTATATCAATTTCTTATCGTTTCACACTATGGACAGTGTTAATCACATGTAAATGTATATCGAATCCGTATCTAATGTAATCTTTCTATTGAAATTTGGGTTGGGTTTTGTTTTTTTCACGCGTGATTCAATATTTTGAAAATTAATTTTTATGCATATCAACTTTAAAACATTGCACAGTTTGACCTGCATTTCAGTTACGTAGCATTTGGGGACTTCTAAATTTCACAGAATTCATTGTATTGCAACTTGGACAGAAATAAACATGAAATACGGTTGTAACCCCTCCCCTTTAATTTGACAAAATGTGCATTCAAAATAGCTCTGCAAAAATATTGTTTTCATCGTATATATTGTACACCCAGGTAAAATAATCTGGCACCGTAAGGTTTTCTATGCCCTGCTATTTTATGTGAAGCGTAGGACTGTGCAAAATGAAGCCCAAGCCTATCTGTAAAAAACAAAGTGTTTACTTAATCTACATGTACCACAGATTTCACAAAGAATGGGGGTGCTAAAGTACAAGTTTACTTGCCAATCCCAAATTTCTTAAATCGTGTTTTTCAATACTTTACCAATTTTAGTAGTATGTTTTTGTACTTAAAGTCCCAATCAGTAAACATGGGGAGAGGCCACTAGGCTGATGTCTTTATTTTCCCATAGCAAATAAACAAAATCCACTTTCACACAGACTCGCACAATACATTAAACACACTTTTCTAAACTATTCTTTTATCGAACTAGATGGTCACCTCTTTCATTTATAAGGTTAGTTTCTTATCAATTTTTCACGATAATCAATAAAATAATCCTCCAGTTTTACATGTTACGTGTGTGTCACGTGGGCCCCGTGCTTGCTTGTCTAAGAGTGTATTGATTTTCTTGTCTTCTATTTATAGAATGCATCGCTATGCGTCAAGTTCATATTGATTTTCTTGACATTTAAAATTTTACATATCATACTACGGCCATAATAAAATATAATATATAAACTTCTGTCAAAAACAAAATAAATGAATCAAAGACGTCATACTTTATTAGAACACCTCGGCAGTAACAGACATCAGTCTCGCAGAAACGCATGCGACTTCTCAAATCTTATTTCATATACATGTAATAATAATGGGCCGCCTCGTGCCATAATAATAATAATAATAAACACACACATCGTGCAGGTACCCAAGAGGAGTATATAGTAGTATAAATGAACGTGTGTATCCATTGACAGTCATGCGATATTAGTTATGTCTCCCCTCTTTCAGGGGGAGACATATTGTTTTTGTACTTTAATCTGTCCGTCCGTCTGTCTGTCTGTCATAAAATCTTGTGAACGCTTCTCCTCCTATATGGCTTGTCGGATAGACTTGAAACTTTGTACAACGTTTTATTGCCGTTTGTAGATGTGCATATGGTCAGAACTGGAGGATCCAATTATTTTCGTAAAAGTTACTTATAGTGGAACTAAGAGGGGTGGAGGATGTAAAATAGCTTGTGAACACTTCTCCTCCTACGTGTATACGGCTTATCAGAAAGATTTGAAACTTTGTACAATGCTTCATTGCCATTGTTAGATGTGCATATTGTCAGGACAGGAGGATCCAATTATTTTCCTAAAAGTTATAGTGGATCCAAGAGGGGTGGAGGATATCAGTTACAAGTGCCACTAGACCCAATGGTTAAAAAATTTCTAATAATTTTCTTGTTCTGCATATCAAAGTTAAATTCTAATATTTAGCAGCAGTTTAAAACAATATGTGTTCTTCAAACACAATACTCCCGAAAATGCCCATTGTGATGGGTGTTATCTTAACACTACAATGTATCTGGTTATTTTTGGAACCACCCTAGATTCAGAACCCTTGGGTTGCGAAATTCACAATTTTGGTACGTCTTTCTGTTTTTATTGAGCGTGCGTTTAATTTTTATACACTATCAGCAAACTTAAAGAAGAAGTATTTTTCAAATAATAAAGGGGATAATCACTATGATAATTTTGGCCCCACCCTGGAACCGAAACCCCTATCTCTGGGATCATGAAATTTACAATGTTGTTAAAAGGATTCTTCTAAATATCCATTTAGTTTCAATTTAGTATCAGTAGCATTTAAGAAACGTTTAAATGTTTTATACAAAAAAAAAAAAAAAAAAACAAAAAAAAAAAAAAAAAACAACAACAACAAAAAAACCACTACATACCACTCTGGTACTGCCCTGGAGTCATACCCTCCATCCCGGGGGTCATGAAATTTGCAATTTTTGTAGAGACTTCCCTTCGTCTGCTTTGTCAAGGGGTCAATGTTTGCCCTACTCTTAATTTTGTTTTTATTCTCATTGGTATTTATGAGATTGATCACTATTCGTTACATGTATTTAAACTTTTCATGACTATGCATTTAGTTTTGCTGAAAGAGGTGCGGTTGTAAATTAAGAAGGCCGTTTTGAAACATGGTCAACATCTGTTATCGCCAATACTCTTTGCTCTTTATGTTAATGATTTTGAGATAAATTTCATTAGTAACAATTGTCCATCTGTTGAATTACAATTGATTAATATTTTCTTACTAATGTATGCTGACGACGTGGTAATTATATCGGAGACTCCGTCAGGATTACAAAATATGTTAAATTCTCTCCATAATTATTCTAATGATTGGGATTTGATTGTGAACGTGTCAAAAACCAAGGTTGTTATTTTTAGAAATAGTGGGAAAATTATGGAAACTGAGAAATGGATGTATAAAAATCAATGTCTTGAAGTTGTAAATACATTTAAGTATTTAGGAATGTTGTTTAATTACAATGGCAATTTTTTTCAAATACAAAAACATGTTGCCGAACAAGGACGTAAAGCACTTTTTGCAATATCTAATACTTTGAGAAATCATTATTTTAATGTTGATACGCAATGTTCCATTTTTGATATTTATGTACACAGTATTCTTTCATATGCATGTGAAATTTGGGGTTTTCATAAAGCACCTGACATTGAAAAGGTGCATCTTTCTTTTTGTAAAAAAGTGTTAGGAGTAAACAAAAGAACCAACAATAGTATGGTGTATTGTGAACTTTGCAGATTTCCACTTTACATTAGAATTTTTTTTAGAATTTTTAAATTCTGGTTAAAAATTAAAACCTCGAATAACTGTATTTTGAAAGATTGTTATAAAAATATGATTGCAAACAATGACATCTGGATTGTTAATGTGAAACATGATCTGTCAAGCATTGGTTTAGAATATTTGTTGGAAAAGTCGTGTGTGAATCAGCTTAAAGATTATAAAATAATAGAATTCAGAATATTGGATATTTACAAACAAAACCTAATGTCGTCTCTTTCAAGTTCACCAAAAAGTGTTCTTTATCAACATTTAATAGATAACTTTTGTTTACAATCATATCTCAAAAGACCAATCAACTTAAAAGGGAAAAAAATATCATTAAATTCAGAACGTCTTCACATTCTTTGAATATTGAAAAAGGCAGACACAATAATGTTTTAAGGACTGCGAGGCTTTGTAAATTATGTGATTATAATGATATAGAAGATGAGTTTCATTTTATCCTGAAATGTCCATTTTACAAAGATTTGAGAAAAAAATATATTAAGAGTTTTTATTACACAAAACCAAGTGTCTTTAAATTAATTAAGCTCCTTGGTGTAGACAATACCAAAGAACTCAATAACTTGGGAAAATTCTTAGTTCAAGTTGTGAAAATACGAAGTTTAGCATTGAAAATCAATAATATAATTATAGTATTTTTCTAATAACATGTGAATCTCATAATGCGATTACATATATATTATTTTTATTTGTAATTTCTTCTCCTCCTATCTTCTCCTGTCCACTCACCTGTTGTTTATCTTATACAATTTGATATATTGTGTATACAAATGTACATGTACTAGATGTATTCCGATGAGCTGTATAACTCAAGGACAATAAAGAATTGAATCCCATTAAATTAGAATTTCATCCCACTAATTAGAATTTCATCCCACTAATTACAAGCTTCAAGTAAATATCTCCGTATATTTAAAAAAAAACCTGACAGTTTTCGCCCAACCCTTAAGGGCCTGGGGGTGCAGGAGTCCTGAACTATACAATTTATGCCCACTGTCCCAAGGATGTTTCATAACTTTGAAAAGAATTGGAAGGCGATTTATTTTGAAATGTTCCAATGTTAAAACACACATTTAATCATATGAACATTTTAGCCCCACCTTGCTACTAAAACTCCTGTCCCTGGAATCATGGAATTTATAACTTCGGTAAAGGTTTACATTACGTTCTACTTCCAAATATCCATTTACTTTCAATTCAGTGTCACTAGCACTAAAGAAGATGTTATTTAGGTTATATGTTTTACACATAAACACTATGTACATGTATCAAATTTGGCCCCGCCCCGGAGTCACAACCTCTACCCCGGAGATCGTGAAATTTATAATTTTAAGAAGCCTTCTTATTCTACATGACTATGCAATAAGTTGTTCTTAGAAACGTGCAGTTGTAGAGAAGAAGTTTGAAAATTAATCAATTTATGAAAGTTTTTGCCCAGCCTCTAAGGCCCTGGCAGTGCAGGATCTTCAAAATCAGTGACTCAAGTGATCTAAAAAGGAAATTCATTTTTCTGTATCTACATTCATTTTTCTCAAAAGAGAGAGAGAGAGAGAGAGAGAGAGAGAGAGAGAGAGAGAGAGAGAGAGAGAGAGAGAGAGAGAGAGTTATTCATTGACATTTTAAGACTTGATTTCAATGGATGAAATTTTATACCCCTGTATTAAAAGCTATTGTTAGCTGAGCAAAACTAGCTGGTATTCATCAATAACAAAATTAAATTCTACTTTGCATTCATTAAAACTTTAATAGCATATATTCCAAAACTTCTGAAATATGCGTATGTAAAATGCAGGTGTGTTAGCGTTTGTAAAGAGTTCTTTACTTTTAATGTACTAATAACGGGTTCCTGCTTTATATAATACACGGTAAAACTTCTCTAAACCGGACGGCTCTCGGACCGAAAAAAACGGCCGGTTTGGAGGGGTGGCCGGTTAACCGAAAATTTAGCATTTAGAGACATTTTATCTCAATATTCACAAAGTAGGTACTGTTCCCTTTTTTCTGGTGATCTATGATCAATTATCGGCGGAGATCAAATTAGTCTGCTTGTACATGTACCTACACATGTGTAATTAACAAGAAATATTCTCAATGAAATCATCTAATTCTAAACTGAAAATCTATAACACGATTCCGTACATAAAGAAAACACAGAAGCATATTGGAATTCCTCTTACCTATAAAAACTCTGTCTACATGCATCGCTTATATCATTAACAAATTTGTTTTGATGTTTTTGAAAAGTGCAGTAGTAAATATGAAATTGCTATTTGAATATTTCTTAGGAATTTTAAGTCTATGGAAACCAAGAAAATTAAGTTGTCTTTTAATTATTATCATTTTAAAACAGTCATGGTTTAGTTTTCTTTATTAACTACCGCTTATATCCATAAGATATAATGATGCAACAATATGGCGTTTGATACTGTATTCATTTAATATGTTTCTATCTGGGGTTTTTTTTTGTTTTTTTTTTCTTTACCTTTTATACAGAATTTGGAAGGGTCACCTGGATACGCTAAGTGTCAATTAACACCTTTGACAGCACAGGGTAAACAATAGACTTTCAAGAGGCCACTCGTGTTTTTCACACCTCTGGTCGATAATTTCCCACAAAAAAGTGGCCGATGTCCGGTTTTCCTGGGTGGCCAGTTTTGTAAGACTTTCTTTGTAAGGAAATGTTAAGATTTCTGCCGGGACTTTGAAAATCGGCCGATATTTAGGGAGAACCGGTTTTCTGAGGGGCCGGTCTGGAGAAGTTTCACTCTATATTTATATGGAATATTTTGCATTCTGACGCGAACATTGCGCGTTTATTCGCGAAAATTTCGCGTTATAAGGTGAAAGTTACGCATTCATTCGTGAAACGTTCGCGTTAATTCGTGAAACTTTCGCAGGATATCACTACATTTACGCGTTAATTCACTCAATTTTCGTATTATAACGCAAACTTTTTTTTCCAGCTAAGAAAATGAATTCAGTGGGCTTTCGTAAACTTCACATTTAATAGTAGATTGTTGGTTTTGTTGATATCATTATAGTGAAAACTGTCAACTCCCTACTACCGGTGGTTCCATAGAATCTTTTAAATGAAAGGTGAAGATAACGAACAGTGATCAATCTCATAACTCGTATAAACAATACAAAAGAGATATTTGGACAAACAAGGACCCCTGTATATACCAGAGATGGGATCAGGTGCCAAGGAGTAAGCATCCCCTGTTGACCGGTCAAACCCACAGTGAGCCCTATATCTTGAGCAGGTATATTATGTAAACGGTGGTATCCGTAGTCAAAATCAGGGTGCCAAGAACGGCCTAACAATCGGTATGAATCATGCCAGACAGCATTTGACCCAATGATAGGTTGTATTAGCAAACTAGATCGTTATAACGACCATAGAATTTGAGAAATGCTTACTTTAAACGAGACTGTTGGAACCCCTGCACCATCAACACGTTTGTTAGTATCCTGCTTCGATTTAAAAACTGACCATAAGCAGGAAAAGCTCTTGTGTATTGAATCAGTTGAGAGATATAAACACCACATGCAGGTGATAATGGATTATTGTTATATAGATGTGGGAAGTTGACGATGGAGAAGCTGAAATCATCCCGTTTGTCATAAAGTTAAATTGTTAGTTTGCCGTTAATATCTACTTCAATAAAATATCTTAGTATGAAGCAGAAGTGGACGACTCTGTGGTGTCTTTTATTTCGATTTCACTGTGATATATCAAATCGACATATGAATGAAAATTATCATCGTTAATAGATAATACGTCGTCGATATATCTAAATGTAGAATTGAAGGAATTGAAGATTCTTCTTCTCACGTAGAAGTTTTTTAATAAATTCTCTTCATAGGAGTATTAAAACAGGCCAGCTAACAAAGGAGCACAATTTGTGCCCATGGGTATTCCAACAGACTGTTGGAAGACCTGATCACCAAAGACCTCGAAGATATTGTCAACGAAGACCTCCAGCATATCTTTTATTTCAACTTCAGAGTACTTGTTCATGGAATCAGAGTGGCGTTTAACAAAGTAATTTGTTGGCTGACTGATCACTAGATAGGAATATTTGCGTTTTCCAAATTTGTTGAAGAAGCAGCTGTCTATGATGTCAAAAGGTCTAGCTATAATTTATCGTGAGGAATGGTAGTGTAAAGTGTTCAAAAGTCATCCGTTTTGATGTTGCTGATTTGAGAAATGTTTTGCGATTTCATTGATTGATTAAATATTGTTTAACGTCCCTCTCCAGAATATTTCACTCATATGGAGACGTCACCATTGCCGGTGAAGGGCTGTAAAATGAAGGCCTATGCTCGGCGCTTATGGCAATTGAGCAGGGAGGGATCTTTATCGTGCCACACCTGCTGTGACACGAGACCTCGGTTTTTGTGGTCTCAGCTGAAGTTTACTAAAAGTTCTTTAGAAATTTTTAGAATCCACATTTCATTTACACCACTTCCGGCATACGTAGTCTCACAGTACCGGTACGTTTGAAGTTTCGACTTGACAGCTGTTAATATTTTCGTGAGGATCAAAGACAGGGGCTTGGTAGAACATTTACTGGATTTAGCAATGCATCTTTGCAAGGGTTTAGGTACGGTAAATGAAAGGTGAAGATAACGAACAGTGATCAATCTCATAACTCCTATAAGCAATACATAGTAGAGAGTTGGGCAAACACGGACCCCTGGACGAACCATAGGTGGGATCAGGTGCCTAGGAGGAGTAAGCATCCCCTGTTAACCGGTCACACCCGCCGTGAGCCTTATATCTTGATCAGGTGAACGGAGTTATTCGAAGTAAATCCTAAGAAATACTTGACCACAAGTTTTATTTGTAATAGACAAAATTTCGGAATACACAAAATCTGGATTAAATATGTATATCTGCCTCTACCATAACAAAAAAAAAAAGATAAGAAAAGTATCTTATGATCATATATGTACGGTAATCTCGAACGCACGGTCATCTTCGTGAAGTGTTACAATCATTATTCTGCAAACGTTTGAGGTCGTTTAAGCGTTTGATTTGCTATAATACCAGTAACCAACAACGAATGAATTACATCACTGTGCATTTAATCACCATCGTAGATAAACATACAATTGTTTGAAATCGTGAATGAAAATATTTTACCGATCAGGCCAGCTGTCATTTTTTTCACGCCCGTATTATATACTACATTCATCGGTTGTATACAGTGTTACATAGGCTAGGCCTGCTGCCGACAGATAACATCATTTTTAAGAACATCGAATGGATAAATGGGATAATGTATACACTTGTATGTGGTGAACTGTTTGTACCGACCAGAAACGAGAACGGTTCACTCTAAATTTTGAAGATAAATTTTTAAAACACAGACAAACAGAACATTACACTTCTATACATTTCATATCTAAACTCTTCAGGTTTTCTTTGCTCAGATCAACTTCGTGTTTATAGAAATACGCAATAACCGCCAGTTTAATACAAGAGGAGCATCTTGATGCTCTTACTATATGTGCAGAATTTAAAAGCGGTTAGTGAATGTGAAAATATTTAATTTAATCTATGTCTACTGATGAACATATTTCGTCAAACGTGCGCCGCTGTAAAGTTGTACTTTGTTCTTGTAGGATCCCAGGGGGTAGGTGATTTGATACCAGGGTGGCACAAAATTGTCATTGATGACATATCGTTATTTGATATCTTATGAATATTTAGGAAAAACATAAATGGATGTGCCGTTTCGGGGGGGGGGGGGGGGGGGAGTTGTGTACTTTAAAAGAACACGTCTTGTTTTACAATGAACCTAAATATTAAAATGTAGCTTAGATATGCAGAACAAGAAAAATATTATAGATTACCTAGCCATTAGGGCTATTGATACGTTTAACTAATACTCAGATGACCAGTAAGGCCTGTGGTCCTCTTGTATACTAGTACATATGAAAGGTGAAGATAACGAACAGTGCGCAATCTCATAACTCCTGTAAGCAATACAAAATAGAGAGTTGGGCAAACAAGGACCCCAGGATATACCAGAGGTGGGATCAGGTTCCCAGGAGGAGTAAGACTCCCCTATCGACCGGTCACACCCGCAGTGAGCCCTATATCTTGATCAGGTAAACGGAGTTATCCGTAGTTAAAATCAGTGCACCAAGAACGGCCTAACAATCGGTATAGTAGATATAGAGGATATTCAATGTTTTGTTGTTGGATACAGAATTTATTTCACAAGTAAGACAGGATTTGTTTGTCCTGCGCTGTTCGTCCTATAATAATCCAGATGTATCCAGACTTGGTTCTCTTCATTTTTTGTCTACAGTTCTTCTCAAAGTCCCTTTAAGCCTCGCAAGTTTACTCTTTCCAGGTGGTGCCCACTTCATAGCTCTTTTTCCAAAGCTGTCTTCCTTCATTCTAACAATATGTCCCATATATATCCACCTTCTGCACTTTATCTCCATGTTCAGGTCTCTAATTCCAGTTCTCTCCGCTACCTCCTTGTCGCTGACCCGATCTTGTCACCTCACTCCAAGAATCCTTCCTAAACATCTTCCTTCAAACCCTCTCAGTCTGCTATCTATCCCCGTGTTGGTCCTCCATGATTCCGCCACATAAAATAGCACTGATCTAAAATTGCTCTTGTGCAGCTTAGCCTTGGTCTCTCCCGAGATTGTCCTTGATTTCCAGATGTTGTCGAGTTTTTATAATGCTGTAGGTGCTTTTCCTATTCTGATAGTGACTTCTTCCTTCACTTCGCCTTTGATGTTCACCACGCTCCCAAGGTAACAAAATGTCTTTACCTCCTCCAGATCTTCTCCATCTACGCTGATTGCGTTAGTGTTCTTGTTGTTCATTCTCTTAACCTTGGTCTTTTATTGTTTTTCAGAGCGATCTCACCACCCTCTTCCTTTAACTTGTAGGTCTTCTCCTGCATCTGATGTTAAATGTGGCCCAGGACATGATGTCATCAACAAAGTCTCGCTGTAACTATCCAGTGAATTCCACGGGCTTCCTCTGTTATCCGTGTCATCATCCAGTCAATACACAGAAGGGACATGAATTGTGATATGATGCAGCCTTGTCTCACACCAGATGTCATCAGAAAGCATTCAGATGATGATCCCTCATGTCTCACTGAGCATAAGAATACATGTCTTTTATAATGCCTATGGTCGTTTCTGGTATTCCGTATCCCTCCATTATTTTCTACAGCATGACCCGATGCATGCTTTAAAATGCTTCCCCAACGTTTATAAAATTAATATAAAATGAGGACCGCCATTCAAAACTTTGCTCAATGATGTTTCTCAGGTAAAATATGTTGTCTACACATGATCTGCTCCTACTGAATCCACTCTGCGTCTTCCTCAAAATGACGTCTACTTCACCCTTAATCATCTCCAGTATAATGAGGCATAAGAACTTCCATGCGACGGACAGTAAAGTAATTCCCGTTCAGTTGTTGCATAGCGGAAGGTCGCCCTTCTTCGACAATTTGATGATGGTCCCCTCCATTGCTTCAGTCCATACCCTGTTGAGTGTTGAACAGTGTGAATAGCACTTCAACACTGGTGTCCCCGCTCACCTTCATCATTTCAGCATGGATGTTGTCAGTCCCCACTGCCTTGTTGGGCTTCAACTTCTTTATTGCAAACCTGATTTCCTCCCTTGTAATGTCTGAAGTACCAATATCCAGATTCTGTTGTTGTCTTTCTACTTGCGTTAATTCTCCCGAGGCCTCTGTTTCTACTTCCGTTAATTCTCCCGCGGCCTCTATTTCTACTTCCGTTAATTCTCCCGAGGCCTCTATTTCTACTTCCGTTAATTCTCCCGAGGCCTCTGTTTCTACTTCCGTTCATTCTCCCGAGGCCTCTGTTTCTATTTCCGTTTATTCTCCCGAGGCCTCTATTTCTACTTCCGTTCATTCTCCCGAGGCCTCTATTTCTACTTCCGTTAATTCTCCCGAGGCCTCTGTTTCTACTTCCGTTCATTCTCCCGAGGCCTCTGTTTCTATTTCCGTTCATTCTCCCGAGGCCTCTATTTCTACTTCCGTTCATTCTCCCGAGGCCTCTATTTCTACTTCCGTTAATTCTCCCGAGGCCTCTACTTCTACTACCGTTAATTCTCCCGAGGCCTCTGTTTCTACTTTCGTTAATTCTCCCAAGACCTCTGTTTGATACACTACTGAAGTGATTCTTCCACCTTTCTGCTTGTTATTTCTCAGCATACAGGATGTTACCATTACTGCCTTTAATGTGTGAATTGCAGGTGACTATCTTACCACATAGCTTCTAGGTGATGTTGTGTCCTTAACTCTACTCTATATAATGGTGTTTCTCTGCTTATTCCTCAATGTATATCGTTTTATCCTCTTCTCCACTTACCTTGACGTAGTTGTCTATTTATTTACATTTACTTAGGACTTTTGAAAAATAATCCCATTCGTAAAATAAATTCTATAAATTTCTGTTTGTTATAAAAAAAAATTCATTTTTACTTTTCAGTGTTTCTTTATTGATGTTTAAAACTATACTTCCAGCAGTAATCATTTTTGTTATTTTTACAGTGTGAAAACAAGAGGTACTGTGAGCAATGCCCACTAAGAATACCCCCCGCTTACCCCAATCTCCCTAAGGGTGTTGTTACATGTAATTGGTATAAATTACCTCTTTCCTGAGTGTAAAAATATGATATGCCTTTGTAGAAGAAAATAGAAGATATAGTCCGAACACAAATCCATGGCATAAACCTATAATTTTGACCTTGAGATCAAAGGTCAAGGTCATAAAGAGGTCATGAATGTACATGACAAATAGTCTTATGGTGATACACTCATGTCTTATTGTATGACTATGTCAAAACCCTATAATCAATTTTGACCTTGAGGTCAAAGTTCAAGGTCATATAGAGGTATGAAGGTACCCGACACATCGTCTCATGGTGATACACTCATGTGTCAAATATGGTATGCCTATGTCAAAGAACAAAGAAGTCATGGCCCTGACACGAATCCATTGTAAAAACCTTTAATTTTGACCTTGAGATCAAGGTCATATGGAGGTCATGAAGGTACATGACACATATTCTCATGGTGATACACTCATGTGTCAAATATGGTATGCCTATGTCAAAGAACAAAGAAGTTATGGCCCGGACAGGAACCCATTGTAAAAAACCTTTAATTTTGACATTGAGGTCCAGTGTTAAGGTCATATAGAGGTCATGAAGGTACCCAACACATCGTCTCATGGTGGTCCACGTGTGTGCCAAATACCGTATGCCTAAGTCAAAGAACAAAGAAGTTATGGCCCGGACACGAATCTGCACAGACAGACAGACTGACGGACGGACAGACATAGTGATTCCTATATACCCCCTGAACTTCGTTCGGGGGGTATAATAACAACTGTAAAAATATAATTTTTTGTACGCAATGGGTAAATAATAGACGACACTTTAAGTTCTTTGTTTAAAAATAATAAAAATGAACACTAAATTGATAAATAAAAGGATTGTAATTTACGACTGGAATGGAATGTAAAATACATGTATATTTCAAGTTTTGAAGAAGATATGATCATAGCAAATTTACATGTCCCGTACCGTCTGGGAACTTTTTTTTATCTGTAATTTATAATCAAACTAGCCCAAAATATATTTTGAATGCCTCCATTTTTATCAAGTGTCCTTAGGATATCCCACTATTGAAAATGTAATGAACATACATGTATATAGATACGATTTTCATCCTAGTACCTCCCATACACATACGACACATATACATAATGTGACGTTTTCATCATAGTTCCCCACCCTGTTGTTGTTTTCCACATTGACGATGCCCCTTTGTTCCAGTTTATGTTCAGTTAATACGAGTACATTGTAATTACATGTGTACTTACTACTGAAATGTCCATTTACTTTTACTATGTCGCCTTTGTGGTCCAAATCGATATTTCTTTGTATTTCGTTGTTTCATACAAAGAGGAACTGGAACTAATATGAGGCCGTTATTTACACAATGATTTTGACAATGGATTACTCCATTTACCTGATTAAGATATAGGGCTCACGGGTGACCGGTTGTCGATGCTTATTTCTCCTAAGCACCTGATCCCATCCCTGGTATGCAAAGGGTCCGTGTTTGCCCTACTCCCAATTTTGTATTCTTTATAGAAGTAATGAGATTGATCACTGTTTGTCATTATCACCTTTTCATTCTATAAACCATTTGATTTGTTCAGTGTCCTATACAAATTTTGAGAAAGGCATTTATAAAACATCAATGCTTTTATCATTTAAAAAAAATGGATATCAAACGCGTTTTAATATTCTGGACTCCATATAAGAGAGATTTAAGGTAATCAATGAAATAATATCAACTACATGTAGATACCACACTAAGAAATAATTTGCAATAACTAACAGATCCATCTTCCTGCCAGTAACTATTCACACTTATAAGATGGTCGATGACGTAATAAACGTAGAGGCATTGCTTTTCACAAGCCTACTATTCACTATTGGAAATGACAGATGCCTACCGGAAATCTCTGGGAGTGTACATAATTTAAAGGCCAAGGAGGAATGAAATATGTAGAAGTAACTTTCAATGGCACCAAAGAGATTTGTCACGAAAATCAAATCTATCTCTGAGAAATTTCAATTCCATTCCCAGAAGATGGACTTTTTTTTTCTTTTTTTTTTTTTAAAGTTTTCATTCGCCAACACTGAAGCAGTTGTAATTTACAGGATGCATGGAATCATATATTTTGCCATTACACATCCATGATGCATATGTATTGTCCATCCATGCTAACTGTCATTAATAACAATAAACAATATATCTGGTTAAAGCATTTATTTTGGCACTTATATTGCACTTGATAATAGATAAACCTGGCAAGATTCATATAGTTTCTATTTTAAATTTTCCTGGTTAGAATAGGGAAAACATTCAGGAACTGCTTAAATAATTATGTAATCTAGAAACTATTACCATCCCGTTGTAAATCCGTGTGTAAATATATCTTCTTGCCAAGAAATGGATAATCGTTGTAATATTCGATAAAAAAGCATTTCTTGAAGACTTCAAACACTGACAGGACAACTATATTTTTATAAAGGGGATATATTCGAATTACACTTTAAACAAAGCAAGGTGCTCGATGTAAAGTTCTATCATGCCTGAATAATTATCAATCAAATCCTTAATTGCTGGCATTCATTAATGTATAAATTAAATGCATGTTGTGGACAGATGGGCTTATAGAAATACTCATTTACATTGCATTGTTAGATCTAGTAGGACGGGTCCGCAACTTCCAACAGTTGCTGAGTAAAACTTACTGCGCTGTCCCGTTTCCCTGGCTAGGCTATCTATGGGACTAGAGATAAAATCATACAAATATTATCGTTTCGTAGCGATAATGTCAAGCGGTTGATGAAGACTGCAAGTTGTCAATATGGATGTTATCGTAGCTATCTAGATTGGGAAAAGGGGGAATATTACAATGGACGTCATTGTGTAGCATGCAGTCATGCTGTGGTAACACCCCTGATGATGAAAAGGGCCCCCCATTGGTACCATTGACTTGATTGTCGTGTGGCTCCACTTCAAAAGAATTTGAGGGATGAGAACTACTTGTGCCATTTGGAAGACTCTTGGATTTCTGAACAATTGCGTAAAAATCATTATTGATTTTCACATGGGGAACGCCATCTTCCCCAACAACAACTTGATTGTCTTTGATACCATTTTGAACTGTGTTCTGTTCACTTGGCGTCTGAGGTGGGGTTGGCGGAAGGTTACTTGACACAACTACTTCCGCCGAACACCGTGCACTATACCTTCTTCCGCCGACCATATCCGCACCTACTCCGCTGTCAAAGTCCAGACTATCGTACGAAGCATAAGGGTCTTTCTTCTTTCTCGGTTTGATTTCCTTTGCACCTGGTAAATCCTCCGATTTGATTTCATTGTAAATTCCATCGTATGTATTTCTATTTTGAACTGCAGGGTAATAATTACTAGCTTTATTTGATACAGTGGTTTCATTGCTTTCTCTGAGTAATACTTTAGTCTCTTCTTCCACACCATTCTGTTTAGATGTACCTGCAGTTTCACCATCCTTAGCTATTTGATAACCGCCTTGTCTATCCATTTGTCGTGTTCTATAAAACAGAGTTCACACCGTGAAGACAAAGTTTATCTAAACCTTTGAAATACTAGGAAACGTGAAATTTAACTTATAATGAAATCATCATCACTCTGTAATTTTTGCTTTAATGACATTTACTGTAATAAAGAAGTTAAAAGTACAGTCAAATAATACAGTATAAATAGTATCTATGACAACATTCCGATTAAAACCAGCACCTGCTTATTTCTCTCGAAATCTACACTAAATTTCTTCATTTCAATGATTAAAGTGTGATTCACTACCATATGTTATAAGAAATATTTGTGTTTGATGTTTTAATATTACATTTAAACTTTGTTTTAAAACTCATTAATACAAGACAACCCAGTAATCACATGGTGAATGCAAGAGTTATCGAACGTTAATCTGAACCAAACGAACATGCAGTAAAGCTCTAGAAAAGCACATCACATATACTCCTGTTACACAGTTCTAGTACAAATTAAAAAAGACATAAAACACCAAAGTTTCACACCTCTCTGTTATTGCATTATCCTAATCAGAATGTCGGTGTATTAGTCATAAATATCAATTGTTATTCTCGCCAAATTGCATTGCTCTGTGCACCATTGCAAATATTCCAAATATTTGTACCATGTTTTAGAAAAAAATATTAATGTATTCATAAGATACATAGAACGTATTTGCTTACAATATGAACTTTAAATTAGAGATTGTTATTTCTTCAAATTCAGAACTGCAATATCGATCTTTATTTTCCTTCCATAATTTGATTCTAAGGTAAAGATCTTATTTAATAGTATATATTATTGGTTTATACATATGTATACTTACTTGTAACAAACAAGGCAGATTGACACTACTAATATAAAGGCTACGATGAACAGAAGGAAGTTGATCATCACTATTTCTGTGAAAGAAATGTAAAACGGAAGTAAGAAAGCATTAAAAATCACTTTATCCTATAATCTCTCTAAAATTATCCCTATAATCCACACACACACACACACACACACACACACACACACATATATATATATATATATATATATGATCATCACTATTTCTGTAAAAGAAATGTAAAACGGAAGTAAGAAAGCATTAAAAATCACTTTATCCTATAATCTCTCTAAAATTATCCCTATAATCCACACACACACACACATATATATATATATGATCATCACTATTTCTGTAAAAGAAATGTAAAACGGAAGTAAGAAAGCATTAAAAATAACTTTATCCTATAATCTCTCTAAAATTATCCCTATAATTCATCTCTCTCTCTCTCTCTCTCTCTCTCTCTCTCTCATATATATATATATATATAACCATCCAGAAATAAGTGTAGAAACATCTACACAAGTAAGTGTATAATAAAACTATCATAAAGCCGATTGAGTATATACTTGACTACATGCAAGTTTTGCAGAAGTAGAATTGAAAACATTACATGTAGTCGAGTATACGCATTCGGCTTTGTGACATGTATATATGAATAGCATTATTTTATCATCAGACTTTTTTGTGCTTAAGATGTAATATGTGGTGTGATGTAAATATACAGTCGTGTATCATGCATTTCCAAAATAGTGTAAGTTCGTACTATATATATATGATACTTACTAAGAATAAGGGAAAATTTCTCAGGATCCAAAGCATATTCTATCACAGTTCCATTTCCTAATCAACGAAAAAAAAGCCAAACAATCTAACAATCTAGGTAAATGTACATTTAGGTAGCATTAATAATTTGTTCAATCTCAATTCCTCTTTTAAAGGAAATTCAAGAACAAGTCAGACTTTTTTCGAATGCACCGCTACAGAGAGAGCAATTTTGCATTCCCTCAACCATCGAATTCATGACGTATTATTAGCTTAAAATTAAATTTTAAAAACTGATTAGAATAAGAAAGTTAGTCTGATGAATATTCATACCACTCGTGGAATCATTAGACGATAAATAACCACCATCTTGGACGTCCTTTGAGGATGCGTAAAAGCTACTCCCGGAAGAACCTCCACATGGAAGAATATAGGGCACGTAGGAACGTCCCTTGGCGTCATATACAACAACTGAAAATTAATTATTATGAGAATTATACGATTAACATGAAAACGTTTAGTGATATTTCATGATATCTTACAAAATAACACTTTTTGCAATTTGTTTTTTAATTTACATGAACTACAATACTAAAATTAAAGGACTTAAGGAGGAATGCTACACCAGAGAAATTTTGATATGGATTAAAAGTGGAGGATATGTACAATATTTGAAAATTGAAAACTTTCAAATTTACTTTATTTAGTCAAGAAATGCAGTTTTAGTAGAAAACAAACTGATTTTTATAAAACCCCTGCTGGACTTGAACCCGCGATCTACAGTTCAGTAGTCGACGTGCTAACCTAATGAGCTTCTCAGCTAGGCAAATATATTTGGAATGAAATGACAAATACTACTGATATTCATATTTACATTTGTGTTTTTAAAAGAAGTCAGCCATTATGACGATCTAGAGTGCCTCCTTAACAAATAAATTTCAGATAATACGAGAACCCGAGTCACACAGTATCAAAATCCTACCCTCGTATGACACAAGGAACCGGTTGCCTCTATCGTCTCCTTTGAAGTATGAATAACTCTGTATTGTGACGTCACCACACGACTGACGGGATATGTTGACCTCGTGCGTTTGACAGAAGTATTCCGTAACTGTCGTCAGGGAACGGCAGTCTACATAACGCACGTGTAGAAATTTAGCAGAGCACGTGTTTCCTTCGGTTTTCTCACGAGAGTATGCCAAATGAACTGTCACGTCAATTCGTTGTCCTAGTCCAAGAGGTATTCTCCACACACAACCGTTAGGATTTCCGTTGGGATTTTGGGGATATCCTGGACTTTTTATGACGCCGAATCTGGATGGAAGCCGGTTTGTGTACCCTGAGCACGTGTCATGCACGACAGAGTCTGTGTAAATATACAATGTGATAGTGTTATACATGTAAATGATGTAACATATTGCAATAAGTATTACATTCCAATACAAACATTCATCAGCGAGTTTTTTATTATGAAGTCCATTTAATTTTTTTTTAGTCTGAATACATGTATGCACTTTTTAAAATAAATACTTCATTTCTATGTTATCATTGATTACCATTAACGTGGTTTTAATCTGGCCCTGGGGGTCATTGTTTGAACAAAGTAATACTGAAGTCTGTATGAAGAGGTCAATTTGACAAAAGCTGGTATTGTTTTTCGTCAATTAATCCTTTTTGAAATCATCATAGCGCTTACCATTTACATCGATGAAAATTGAAATATGTAGCCTCGCCCAGTCCCCAAATTCTTAATCGAAATATACACATGTACATGGCAAAGGTACATGTATCCTTAGGTTTTGTCGTTTCCGTTCTAGCTGGTCATGTACAGTATGTAGTGGTAGGGAAAACACGTTTTATAATAACTCGGCCCCATTTGACCATTTTGTGGGAAATTTGCTTCTTACAGTAACACAGAATCCGTTTTGTTTCAGGAACACATTTTTATAATAAATGCTTTGTTTAGACAAGGAGCTATTCTTCCCCGGACCTTCTGAAATACACACGATATACACACAGTGACGTGAGCAATCCTAACAATAATCTCCGTCATTATATACAATGCACAACAAAGTGGTATTTAAGACAAGTATGCAATAGTCATGGTATACGAGAACACACATATATATTATGGAATATATGCATACCCATGCATGTATGAAAGAATGTGTATTTAAAAACAATAACGGCTAATTATTAATTTCCACATTTCTTCTACAAACAGGTAGAGACGTTGATAATTTTAACATTTAATGTTAGCCCTTCAATACATGTACGTCTAAGTATTGAGGAGAGTTTTCAAATAGGATTGTTCGATGTGTTTGGTAAACGAATATTATGATTTGATCATTTTTATTTGATTTGGTCAAATTCAGTTATAAATGGTCAAGTGATTACACAAGCCTCAAAACTAGGATGAGTTTACAGACGTTAGCACATATGGCTCAGTGTACTAAAGAAAAGACGAGGCTCGTAGGAATTCCTGTAAGGAGCTTTTGAATTGATCTACTAGGCCATCAAATTTTGATAATTCATGGAATCAAAGTAATCGAATGTATTTACGACTACGTCTCATACTGACAAACAAAACACTGGTAATATTCCCTCAGTCTGAATTCAGGTTAAACACACCATAACAAAATATTTCATTTGATGCAGAAATTAAATACAGATACGTTTGAACAAAATATGAAATAAAACACCACAATTCGGAATTCCTTTGGCGCAATGCATTTTTAGAATATGTTATTTCATTCACCATAAAGGTGACCTCCTCTACCACGTGATATACAATACTACGTCTCAATGTCACGTGACAAGAGGTCAAAAGGACGCAGACATTCCGTTCTTACGCGCATTATGTTGCCTTCGCTAATATACTACATTAAGTTAATTATCCCTTTACGAGACAAAATTAAATCCACTAGGAACGTTGGACATTGATGAAAGTCAAGGCTACTTATCCGGAAAAAGTCAATTATGTTCAGATTATGGAAATTGCAATTTTCGTCATGCAATATCTCCGAAGATCCCCGAAGTAATCGGATTTTAGGCTAAAGGGGGATTCAATGGTCTTCTTACATTCGTTGTACATATTAACACAATTAATCGATTTCTATATTAATGTAGTAATTTGGGGAATATGCTAACAAAGACCAAGACCAATATACATTATCGCATAAAATGCATAGCTGGCAAACTCTATATTTGCACTAAATTCTCATTTCCACATTGGCTTTATATATCGTGCATGATAAAGGAGGATACTAGTAATTAAACAGTCAACTTAGAAGTGATTTCCCCGAGAGTTAACATTATTTCTAGAAAAATCCATCTAAGTACTCCCTGCAAGATGATAACATGATTTCCTTAAAATTTTATAATACCAAAGACAAAACTAAACAAAAAACAGTGTGTCATGGAAGGAAATGTTTGGTGGGTTTTTTCCCCAGCATATAACCCAGAACTCGGAAATTTTCATATCGTGTGATGATTTATCCAAAAATAATTCTTTGTTAAACACAATTTTGATTCTACGCACATGTACTCTGATGTTGGGAGTTCCTCATTGACAATGTCTGTGTAGTCTTTCGAGATTATTTCTTCCAGCGGTCTCTTAGAAAATTGTGTTCCTTACAAAAATCCTGCTGTGGCCTTCAACTCGACAGTTAGACACATCGACGATGTTTTATCTAATAACAATATTCTTATTCGATATATTCCAGTGAACGCGAAATTAGATACAAGACACCGCAGAGTCTTCCACATCTGCTTGATACTTGGATATTTTATTGAACATGAGTGTTAATGACAAAATAACAGTTCAACTTTATGTCAAACGGGATGACTTCAAGCTTCTCCATCGTCAGCTTCGACAAATGAAAGAATATTAGTAATTAATAATTAATAGGTATAAGCTCGTCGATATATATACATGTCGAGTTGAAAGCCACAGCAAGATATTTTTTTTCTTTTCATGTAGAAGCAAATAAATTCAATAAAAATACAGGTCAGCTAACAAAGAAGGACAACCCGTGCCCATGCAAATTCCAAAAGACTGTTGGGAAGACCTGATCACCAAAGACCACGAAGATATTGTCAATGAGGTACCCCAGCATTGCTTAAAAATTAAATTTAGGATAGAGTGTCTAATAATGTTTTTTATATTAAAGTTTAGATCATTATCCTAGAGGAAATTTAATATGAAAATACTCGCACATGGACAAAAACTTATTACATGTACATCATTTTGATTCTTTATGTTGTTTGTCGTGATTTTATATGTGCTTTGAGGGAAAAAGAGCGGTCACACCAAACAAGCCTAAATAATTGATACATCATAATGGTAATGCTCCAAGTCATAGGACAGAACACACGGAGGCGAACCCTGACATCTTGGACTTTCTGATACTAGAACACTAACCATATTCACCAGAGCTTGCTCCACTAGACTCTGCATATGTTCTAGCATTGAAAGACATCTTAGAGGACAGCGGGTTCAAAATGTGATCGAAATTCGTCGGGAAATATCGAACTTTCCATGTACCAGATGTCTTGGACCACAGTGGTTTAGAAATGTGTTTCATTCACGGGTTAAACGGCAGGAGAAATGTACATCACCAAACGGGTGCTACTTTCAAAATGAAGGACTGTAAGGTTACTGTACACTGACGTCATCAGTGCTGGACCGACCATCAGTGCTTAGCCGACTACTATTATATATGCTTTGAATTATTTGTGATTTAAAACTTATCAAGAAGAGTATTTCATTGAAACGTATTAGCAATATTCCAAAAGTGTTCAATGTATTTGCCTAATGGTAAAAGTGAAAGAAAACATACTTTAAAAGTTCGCGTTTTTCTGTGACAACCCTCGTATATGTATATCAGACTAGGTGTGCTGAAGAGGGTTGGAAACTGGGCTAGAGAATAAAGAAGAAATCATGCTACTTTGACTTGCTCGATTTTCCCATGCACATGCGTCCCTTAACATTTTCACATATTCTTATCATAAAACTGCTAAACTTACTCTGAACACAAATGTAATCAGCAATGACGAATGAATGGACACGACAGATTTTTTCCAATCCCAGTATTCGTAGACCGGAAGCGTGGCATTCATGCTTTCCCTCACATGTAGGATAAATGATATGATGAAGGTTCCAAGGACAGTGTTGACTATCTGATCCACATCTTAGATCAGTCACGTGAATGCTGGACTTAGGGGGACACAAAAGGCCCCTGCTTTGATCACTGCATAGGTTTGTTCGACAAAAGGCGTTATCGTCAACTGTGAAAATATTTAAAAGCATTTAGAGTGCGTTCGAAACTCGTGTTCATAATGTTATTGAACATCGTTCTGAGGTTCACGAACTTCGAGAGCATGGAGTGATTCCAATTCAGAACTAAATTTCTCAACATGATTGAACTCCGTTCGGTGATAAGTATACATGCACCTCTAAGAAATACGTACTCGTGTCAAGAATAATAGTTCCGAAAGAGCTTTCAATTTAACAAGTGTTGACGAAAAACAAACGAAGCTTACGGTGGACAATTGAATATATGCATATATAAAACTGCTAAGTATGCAAATTACCAGATTCGCATGAATAATCCACCAGTACCGTTCTGCTTGGTTGATCCTGACAGTACGTCCACATTTGTTGTCGCAGTCCGATGCTTTCGCAAGATCGTTGACCTTCGCAAATCGACACAATTCTGCCCTTTTCAGGACAGGTGTAGTTATTAGGCATGCATATGACATCTTTGATTTTCAAAACAAAATTGGAATCACATTTGAGAAACTTCCCGCTGTTGGCGCAGATGTCTGTCCTTGTTACGTGATGATCTCCTATACAAAAGACAAACCTGGAAATGTCAGCAGACGAAAAAGCATTTGTATTGTTGATCGCGATGTTTTATTGGTAAATTAACATTTATAGGGGAACATGTGCATTTTTGTGTCTTTCATCTCCTGATATAGAATCATCTGTATCGAATCAACCAGGAATATTACAGGTGTTGCATTACAGGTGATTACGCTGGAGGATAGCTTAAACAATGAATTCTGTTGAGGGATGGCGTCTGTCTGTCAGATATCTAGAACATCGCAATTATATTTTGTTCAATAAAAAGCATGTTTAGTCGAAATGATTCTTTGCATGAAATATCAGTCATCAGAACCTATTTGCATATCAAAACGTCATGTCAAGCATGCTATTCTGTCAATACGCTGTCAAACATTTTCTGATGTTGCAGAAAGGTTTTTTTTTTTTTTTTTTTACAACCTTTCAAACTGACAGCAGAAAGCATCATCTTTAACATCTGTAGCACTATTCAGATGACATGAAAAGATTAGTCTCGATATGTGACGCTAAAATAATGATCTAGCACCTACTTCACACACTTTTGGGAACTGATGCTCAAAACTTAGAAAGGTTTAGCTTAACCACCATTATAACGTAACCATATCGATCACTGCTCCTAAGGGAGTCTAAACATTGAATATTTCCTCGGTTTATCGTAGATTTAGTTGACTGTGTAGTTACTTCTGGCAGAGATACTACCCATCCCACCGTGTTCTACTGTACATAATTAATTAGTTAATGTAAGTACCAACTTCACGGAAAGCGTGTTGGCTGGCATTTTACTACAGTAAATGTGTTTAACTTTACTCTCGTGTATTAAGCAAGCGTTGCATCAGGATACATTAATTTCGTTGTTTTTTGTGTAATGTTGTATCTTCTTCATTACTTTTTATTTACATAATCTTCATAATGTGTTTGTTATTTTTGTTTCAATTCTACATATTGGGGTGGTAATATGTAATAAGATTTATATGTAGATCCTCTAAATTAATGGAGAGTTATGGATATACATAATAGATAAGCTAAATGGTTGTGCGATACAGAGATAGTGCATTTTAGGAGCGTCCAGTGGATTTTAAAATGTATAGAACCTTGGCGTGAGTTTGCTCTCTCTCTGAACACTTCTTGCATCAAGCTGCGAAGCAGTCTAGCAAATTATCAAACTGTCCTACAAGGCTGAACTGGATGAAGATGAGAAGAGCTTGCTCTACCTATTGCACTATAGCTGATGAATTCGTGATATGGCGTATTGCTTTCTATCAACTTCTCTCTTATTGAGACCTCAGGTATTAATTTTAAAGTAAATAGGATCAAAGAAAAGAAAAAAAGACCCAAACATTTTCTTCTCGAACTGACAAATAAATGACATGTATATATGTATACTCTTACAATGACAGAAAGATTCTATATTAATATACTAAACCACATTGATAGTCTGGAAAGTAAATTCACAAAACATGCTAGATGATCCAATTGACATTTGCTTCAATACGATTCATGGGGGTTTTCTCAATGGGATAGATAGATATAATAATTGTATACATATTTAAAATTCCTTTGACTACATTTGGAGTATCGTATTGTTAGTTTAACCTTCTCAAGGATATTCGTCATTGACAGATATGGAAGTACCGGGCTTTTAACTCAGTTAAAGGGAGTATTCACAATCAAATAGACTCATACAAGGTGAAAAGGTCAGCTTTAAAGTATTTACGAAACTCGCATTACAACTACAGCCCCGGAGATGATATCTACCGTAGGATTTTAATGGGGCGATTAAATGACGAATGACTTTGAAGCGGGACATTTACGTTTAGTTTGACATAGATGGCGTGAGCTATCATTATCTGCTAAGGTATTACCCTTTCAAATTTACAATCATATATATTGGACAACACAAAGAGAATATCGTGTTGATGATTAAATTTGCCTTTCATACGCTAAATTACAGCATGATGAGCTTTTCCCGTGCCTGCACTGTGAAAATGCTTTTAAAAAATGTATGGAAAGTGAGGGCATTTAAAATATGCAGAGGTACACTTTTGTTTACATTATCTCCGTTTATCTTCTGCATTTAACAGTTAAATGGCCACGCTTATCAAGTTAGTGCTCTGGAAAATGTATCGTCGCAGTTATTCTCTGTGAAGTAAGCGAGCATTCTGACTTTTAACTTGTCCTTGTCAATTAAAAATTATTAAGCTACTGTCGGAAAATGTTCAGGTACTGTGATAAACTAATTAAATTATGTGACATATCATGATCGTAAAATGAAGATGTATTAAATTGTTTACCTGTTGTCCTAGGAGTTAACGTCCATAGTAAAGTCACCAGCACTAGGGAATACATTTCCTGCGAATTCTGTGAACGCGTCTCGCAAAGGACAAAGTATTAAAAGCAGGTGAGAATTCACTCAAGCGCGGATAAGAAATTTAATATATGCATCACGTAGTGTCAGTTTCACAATGTTCATAACGTTCAAAATATTTTAGAAAGTAAAGATAAAATGCAAACCTGTTATCTACTTTCAAAGCGCTTAAAACACATTGAAGCACACTTAGCATCTATATTCCTCGTGAAATATATCCTCTCAAGTATCTTTTGACGGCTGTGTAACATCAAACACAAGGGCGTGTGCACTAAACAAAATTGTGTGATGATAAGTTACTGTGTGTTTGGATTCACTAATTATACAACCGTGACGTATATTCAGATTCCTAAACGTGTCACACAAAACAAAACAAACTCCGAAATTCACGTGGGCCACACGCAAACACACGGTTATTTAACGCAAGGAGATCATCGTCACAGTGATCGGAGATAAAATGTCCAATCCTTGATCAACAAATGAACACAACGTCCTAACCGATATCCGTGTGTACATCTCTCTGTGGACCACGATTCCGTGAAAACTCAATATATTCCCTTCATAAATCAACGTCTCTCTATGTTGTTAGTCTGGTATTTGAACAGGACTCGTATGTCCAAGATTGTTCATTTATTAGGGCTAAATACCGGCTAAGCAAATATTTGTGCGATTTTGTAATTCTTATGTCGATATTAAACCTTCTACCACTTCAGGACAAGAACCTAATATAAATATCCAATCAATAATTCATTTTTTTCCTGAATCCCATTTCAGATTTGTCTGAAGAAAAAAAAGAAAAATATAACTGGCACAACAAGGAGAGATTTGTAGTAATCCGCTTTGCACTTTTCCAGATGGTCATTTCTCTCTTAGACGAAAGTTCTTGCACTCTCGTTTTGTTTTTCCCCATTTAACCAGAGAAATTTAATCTTGATGTTGACAACCGATTGCATTTAAAAGCAGGCTGTAGCCAATATATCCTGAAGGAACGGATAAACCATCATACATGTACCTCACATTCGGTGGCTTAATTACAAAAAATGTCTTTGACGAAAAACGGCTGCTTATTGTTCCTTTATCTGGAACGGTGGCACGGGTAATCTAGAACGAGACAAGAAACGCAAAACGATACACATGTAAAGTAGATATAAAAGATTTAGCTTAAAAGGTCAGGGAAGTTCGACAGTGTATTTGTTGAGTACTTTGATAATATTTCACTATTAAATAGGCTTAAGTGAAAATGTTAGGAAGTCAAAATTAACACCAAACATATTTATTAAAAGTCTGGGGGTTTGTGTTCCATTTTGTTTAATGGATTCGTTTGGTCTAAACAAGAGGAAAACGTGTGTGGCGAATAATGTACTCACTTCAAACTTCAATCATGCACACGATGTCAACGATGTTTGTTAAAATATTACAATGACAGACAATTTATTTCAAAAAGTCAAATTTTCCATTCTTAAACAAAAAAGCCTAATTCTCAATTCTGTAGATTCCCGTGGGGATTCGGGTTAGAATAGGTTCTCAGTATCCCTTGCTTGTCGGAAGAGGCGACGGAATGGGACCGGTCTTTCGGACGAGACCGCAAAACCCGAGGTCCCGTGTCACAGGAGGTGTGGCACGATAAAGATCCCTCCCTGTCCAAAGGCCATAGGCGCCGAGCATAGGCCATAATTTTGTAACGGTGAGCGAAACAATTCTCGAGCGGGACGTTAAACTTACAACAAACAAACCATTCTTTAGAACTGTGATGAAAGTTACATGACGAAAATAATTAGCAACACACTATCCAATAACTTATTTGATAAAGGTCACATGTTGATTTTACTTTCTTGGGGGACGACTGCGCCATTCGAAATCGTCCACGTGACTTCCAGTTACCCCCAGATGGGCTTAAAAACCACAAAAGAGTTGAAGCATAAAATCTCATTTGCCACTTCATTACCTTTCCTCTATCAGCCTCGTATATCGATCTAGGAACTCAGTAACGCTCTGAGTGAGGTTTTCCTCTACAGCCCGCTGAAATAGTTATGATAGAGTTTTAGACTTCCGCATAATCCAATCGGAACCAATTACATGACTTGAATTATAGATTGAAAAGGAAAGTGTCCAAGAATCAAAGAATAACGAAACTTTGTTACAATTCTGTGTCAAGAATTGTCACCAAATGTATTTTGTTCGTAATAAAATATAATAAACAATATTGTACGATTGGGAAAAAAACCCCAAGAAAACAAGATGAGAGCAAAATGAGGTATAATTTGAAACGAGCGACAATATAAATTGAGTTACTTAATGGACTGCACAATTTGTTCAAGTGAAACATTCTGAATAATGGAAGGCCTTTGAAATACCAGCAGCATCAAATGATAGGAAATTAGTATTTTAAATTGAATATACGTTTCAATACGGATAATATCGATACATAACACAATTGATAGCAGCGGGCTCGCAGTGTGAGCTTTTGTTTAATTAAAGCAGTCCTAGTAAACCAATAATTGATTCGTTTTTGTTCTCCGGTATTCTGTCGGGGGAGGTGTTGCATAATGCTGATGGGGGAGACCGTAACCTTTACTTCGTGGAATCGAGGTCATCCATACATTTATCGTGATTAGATGCAGGTGACCGGTTAATGCAAGCAAGGGAACCATGGAATATTAGATGCGTCGGCATACAGAGAGGGGTTATCAAAAATAGCATACCATTTACACAATAAAGTCAACGACACACTGTGCTGCAACAAAACAAGTTGTCAAAATTTCATACACAGAGAAAGCAGCTCCCACGATACAGTGAATTTGGCGGGTTCGCTCCGATCGAGTGGAGGTAACACGTCACAGACAGTATCCTATGACGTACGCGCGTTGGGCCATTTGTCCGTAGTTTCCAGGGCTCTTATTGGGTAGACGCTCTGTGTGCATGAGCTTGGGTCCAATGCAGAAGGCTTGGTGAAGAACCAAGGCCGTTTGTGCTTGTACTTCCGCTTACAAAGCGAGCGCCGTACCGCTTGACTAGAAAAAAATATCTTCCGTTTTTAAAACCCACAAATGATGAGATAAAGACTTGCGGAAACTTTCTTTGACACATGCATATTTATGTAACACACGTGTTATCATGAGAGTAATTCCACACAACCGATCGCTAAATTTCCATTTAGATGTTGAATAAATGAACAAAGTAACGGTGAACGCACGCATTAAGTTTCCCTCGTCAAAGATTCAAGTTCGTATCATGTACATGTAGTAATGTTTTATTGTTTGATAATTACATATCAAATATTGGCATGTCTTGTTACACTACTGCGCGAGCTATATAACATGGCATCTGTTGGATATTAAATATGACAATGGACTATGCACTTTTAGGAATTACCACTGCGATCGCAGCTTAACATGCACAATTATATCACAATCACCAAGCTGTCGCGAAATTGGCCCATCGTGCTAGTTTTATGGATGTTGCTATAGTATGAATGTTAATTGCGGAGTCCGAAATAGAACGTTTCGATATTGAAAATGTAAAAAATAATCCCCCCCCCCCCTCTCTCTCTATAAATTGTCATACGATATTTGCATCTTATTTTTTTTTCTTCTTTAAAATGTTTCAAATCCCCCCCCCCTCTCTCTCTATGATTGGAGATCAGCAATTGCAGGGTATTTATTCATAAACTTAGTCGATTTTCCATACACTGTCCTAACGCATTTCTGCTTTTCGAGACCTTTCATTTTAGATCATATTCGGCAACACAAAGTAAAGATATCTCTAGATGTTTGACGTGAGGGATTCGCTAACATTTTCCTCATTAATCATATCTGATGCCCCTTCTTACGTCATCGATCGATATTCCAACTTCCCAGTGGGGACACGTGAATTCGTTGCAGATTAGCAGCTCTTTTCCCCCATTAAATGAGTACTGGACCCATTTACATCAACAGGAATACTAGACTAGACCATTTAACCCCCAACAATATAGTCCCAATACTACAGTATTACGGCCAAACAAATTCTATAATCTAACGATGAAATTTCTCAAAGAATATAATGTACGTGAATAAATGGCAATTCAACCAATAGCTCATTTTTACCAGAACACTTTACAATTGCATCTAGTATCGGTAGAAGAACATGTCTTTACTCGATGCCTTTACTCTATCCAGTAATCTTGGATGAGGTCTTAGCTAGATGCAGATTTTGGTTCTTCATGGAAATCCAAGACAAGTTCTTTTTCCCGTCCTATAATTTAGCATATCAGTATTCGATTTTTTTTTCTCTTATGACTTTTCAGAGTTCCTACATGTATATCTCGACAGGAGCGAGGCTGCCAAATTAATAACTCGATCTTTGACACGATCCGAGAAATGAAAAAAATATCAGTTACTGTATTTCAGTTCAAAGAATTCTATGAAGCTAGCGATTTTGTTAAACGTATGAATGAGCGACTACTTTATTGTCTTAAGAGATATATTATTACATAATAAATGTGTTATTTTGTTGAGGACTAGTATGTCTTATACATGTATGTGAGTATGAATAAGAATGAAATACATTTTAAAAAGACGTTCTGGACGCCATTAGAGGACAATCACGTGACGCATTTTATCCAATGATTGAACTTCATTCTAGTCCGAGGCAAGACAATTATTATAGAGGGTGCCCACATGGTATGCACATGTACCTTCAACATTGCAGTTACGCGTTGAGCATTAACTATAGGAATCTTAACTATATATCGTTATGTTACAAAATAATCATTACAATCAGTTTGTTAAATCAACGCGATCTGTGGGGATCCGGGTTGGAATAGGTCCTCAGTAACCCCTTGCTTGTCGTAAGAAGCGACTAAATGGGGCGGTCTTTCGGATGCGATCGCAAAAACCGAGGTCCCGTGTCACAGCAGGTGTAGCACGATAAAGATCCCTCCCTGCTTAATGGCCATAAGCGCCGAGCATAGACCTATATTTTGCAGCCCTTCACCGGCAATGGTGACGTCTCCATAAGAGTGAAACAATCTCGAGAGGTACGTTATAAACAATATACAATCAATAATTCAGTGCGAAATAATTCAGTCGGAAATGCTTTATATTACTGAACATATGCCTATCTCGTCTGCCGACACCGGAAAAACGACACCCTACTGGCATTCCCCCCTTTTTTTTTACCCGCAAACAAGACTGCCCTCAAAATCCGTGTTTTTCTACATTGTATGTAAACAGTCTGAATGCATCTCAGTCAGAAAATAATCTCAGTTACCACCTTTACAACCAATTTATCATGTCTACAAATTACACAAAATTTCATTATCAAGAGCACAGAAATGAAGACAACAGGATAAGATACTACATGTACAATAGCCTATAAGTTCATTTACATTAGAGTGATTGATTGATTATGGTTTTACGCCGTTTTGGCAATATTTCAGCCATTTTACGGCGAGATTTACATTATACAATTATCGATGTGATATCTTAAAATCAACCCTATGCAATTGCAATTATTCTGAATATGTCGCAAACGGAACACGTTATCCCTCACTTCGACTGAAAACGGTTAACAATACAAGAGGCCCATGGGCAACAACGCTCGTCAAAGGCAGCTTGGCCCTGTTGTTTTTCAGAAGATCTGTGCTCTCTATAACCCCATGAAAAAATTTGTACCCCATATTATGAACCCAACCTTGCCTGATGGGGTTATGATTTTACCAAACTGGAATCTTGCACAACATGGGGATGCTTCGAAATAAAGCCTTGCTGTTCTGAAAATAAATTTAAAAAAAAAAAAATTCCCCCTATATTCTTGTATTATATAAAATTTTATCCCCGATTTTAGGTCCACTTTACGGAAAGGGTCCATGAAAAAATGTATTTACACAACTTTGAAACATTTGAATATTGACATGATTTAGTGATAGTATGAAGAGGCCATGGTATTTTTTCCTTTGCCGATTTTGTCGTTTTCCTTTCACATACGTGTCACCTTTTGCTCAGTAGTAGAGCATTTGCTTCGTAACCGGAATGTCGTAAGTTCGAGCCCCGCTCCGACGTGCCATAGCGGCGATAAACCTGTAGTAATCATTGGTAGTGATTGTTCCTTCGCCAAACGCTCGGTATTTAGGAAAATCACGGGTCTTTTGGACATGATCTTATCAAGAGTACTGCAAACGATACAACATACGCCTGGTAGACATTCTTTGCAATATCTGTATCCATGATGAGGAAAAAATCCAGAAAACTATTTGACCTACTTTTAGCCCTAAAGTAGGTCATTATCTACCAATAAAGTTGAAAAGTGAACTGATTATGTGTGTCTCCAAGAGGGAGGTTCTGACTAAATTCCAGGACAATACCTGTATTCATAATGAAAAAAAAAATCTGGAAAAGGAGAACAATGTTTTTTCAGAAAGTGATACTACGACCTTGACATTTGACCCCGCGAAACAATAGGCATCCTCCACTTGACATAAGGTGTATGTGTACCAAGTTTGATGGTCCTAGCCCCAACGGTTCGGTCTGTATCCTGCTGACAAGATTTTCCTACTAAATGATACTATGTTCTTGACCTTTGACCTTAAAGAACAAAAGGCGTCCTCCACTTGACATGAGGATTATGTGTACCAAGTTTGACAGTACTGGCACCAATAGTTAAGTTTATATTTTGTCTACAAGATTTCCTATTAACTGATACTGCAACCTTGGCCTTTGACCTTGAAAACAATAGGCATGTTCCTCTCATCATGGTGATTGTAAGACAGCGCGTTGCTTGTCGGCGAGAAGGCGAGTTGTGTAAAGTTGTGTAAGCGTGACGATGCGTTGCTTGTTGGCGTGACGGCGTGTTGTGTAAGCGTGACGGTGCGTTACTTATTGGCGTGAAGGCGTGTTGTGACTAACGCACTGTCATACTTTTGCAAATGGGCCTATCAGGACACCATTGTCATCTGAAACATGTCTTTTCTCATTTTGTCTCTTGGACAGACGTAGAAATGCCGCTGCCGACTTCAAAGCTGTGGATATACTTTAAAATGAATGAAATGAAGATTCATATATCATTAAGTGTCAGTAAATTAAACTGGGGGGGGGGGGGGGGGCAACCAACGTACACTTTTTAAATCACAAACGACTCGCACACAATGCGAAAGTTTATCAGACAGGATCCGATTCTAATTAATTTAGTAAATTCGCCTATATATAGCAGAGACCTTAACTTTTCAGGAAAAAAGACAATTATGCCTAAAACAATTTTACACTTTTCCCGAATACTTCGATTATTAAATATTGACATCCATAGAATCAAAATATACATCCAGGGCATTTCAGTGAAAAATGTACTTCATCTTTTTCACATAACCGTTTATTCCTTTCTAAACCAATGTAATAAGATATCATTAACACAAGGCGCCATGCGATACCAGTACTTGTGTTACACCCAGTTTGACATTGAGACGTCCTTTCTATGACCTTGTGTGTATATACATGTATTATATATATAATACATACATTGTAAGTCATGTACTCTCAGGGACTAAAATTAATCTATTGCGAAGGATAATGTCACATCTTTTATTTGGTTTTAAATAGGCTTAAAATTACATGATCTCAAAGTTTCTGACGCGTTCCCCAACCATGAAATAATTGAATCTATTAGAAAACATTCGAACTAATTTTGAGAATTGATGGCAAATTCAAAAATCATGCTACAATTTAATTATCTAGTGGCAAGCACTATAAAGGGGAGTAGCATGGAGTTCAAATCTTTATATTGCTCCAAAATTGCGCGGCCTTGGTATTCTTGAAAATATTTTCTTCTTCAAATTTCCTATCTATGTGATAAATATTAATACCCATACATGTATTCCCATGTTAAGTTAAAACTTTGATCCCCATTTGAGACCCCATTGTACCTCTCCCCTTGGCATGATTTGAAGAAAACTGAATCTTCAATACGTTTACATATTACATGCAATGATGACAAATCATAGCCCTCCTTGTCTTGAGAAAAAGAAAGTTCCCCTATTAAGTTTCAGCTTTGCTTACCTATATTGGCCCTACCTTACCTGCGGGATCAAGGTTTACACAAACTTAAAACAACAATACCTGAGTATGCATGCTTATTAATAATGACTAACCATGACCGTATTGTTCTTGAGTAGAAAGTTTTAAACATATGTTTCGATATATCGTTAAGTCAAACTTTTATCCCCATTGTACTAGTAGCCCCCATCCTACCCCTGGGGTCGTTGTGTGAACAAATTTGGATCTGCACTATCTGTGTATGATTGTATACTTAAATGGCACTATTGCTCTTGAGAGTGAAGATTTTTAAAGCTTCTCCATATTTACATGTACCCCCCCCCCCCCCACACACACACACATTTGAACAATTTTGAATTCTCTTTGCCTAAAGATGATTTATGACAGGTTTGGTTGAAATTGGCCATGGGTCTAGAAAAGTTGAAAATGTTTACGGACGGACAGACGAACGCCAGACAAAGTTCGCTTGAGGTCAGGTGATCAAAAACTGAGCTTTTTGTATTATCAAACGAGAGTTTTATTCAAGGCATGCCAACATAGTCAGTAATCAACTAATGTCGTTTCAATGTATTTAATTTCTTGATAAAAGCACATGACCTATAAAATTCTATTCAATATGTAGATAAAAAGGAATAAATGTTTAGCAGGAGTTTGTTCATACCACAATATTTATGGAAGCATGGGGTAATTAATACCACACATTACCTCCATGCATCCGTTATCTGGACACCCGGGCCATAAAAACAGTTAAATCGCATTCCACGAGTATTCTAAACGGTAGGTAATACGCCCGTCAAAGGTTGTTATGTAGGGAGTTGTAGAATTTTACTTGATGTAGTATCAGTCGCCATCATAAGGCTGTGATACACTGTCTGTTGCATCCTATGAATAAAAGGGTCTAGTTTAAAAACTCAATCTAATTAAAATTAGATCCTATGATCCGCTCATCTATCGCCTATGTGTAGCGATAGTCAATGAGCGGATCATAGGATGTAATTTTAATTAGATTGTTAGGAAAACTGACATACATGTGAGGTAGATAAAGAAACCAAGACCTCCGTGTGTAAACAATTTCCTAAGACTAAGTTTAACAACCTGTTATTTCTCCAAACATCAAAGAAAATTAGAACAGAGCTGGGAATCAAACTTGTTACAATACGCACAGCTTCAAAATCTTTACGTGGAAATTAAAATTGGGGGGGGGGGGGGTTAAATGGACAGACCATGTACTCATTTTATAATATTTCCTCAATGCAGACCAAGTTCAACAATTTAGATCTGTTATTTCTCAAAACTTTAATAAAAATTAAAATCCTTGTCACATGCACATCCTCTAATACCCAAACAAAGACAGTATAAAAGAAGTAAAGTTCTTCACTTGCAAACTGTGGGAGGAGTTAGACAAATTATTTACTCTCCATGCATCATTAAATTTCAAATAAAGTGGCAAAACTCCTGCAGGGGAGGTCGAAACGGGTCAAAGTTGCAGCATGATCTAAAGTGACTCACAAAGAAGCTACACAGCAAATTTCAGTTTGCTATGTGACAGAGAAATGAAAATGGAAACAGAAAACCCCAAACGGACGGAAGAAAGGACGGAGGTACAAGCATCATTGTATCATAATACACACAATGTAACATATAAAAACTGGCGTACAAGTACGATCAGACTGAAAGAATGTACGGAGTCAAATGCATTCAATACTTAGTAAATATTACACAAGTGAAAGTTTAATGCCACTTTCTATGTGCGGTCAAGGTCAAAGTTTAAACATTACGATAAGTGGTTATAAATGTTCTCGTTTTCATTGTAGTAGGGATCCGGGTTAGAATAGGTCCTCAGTACCCCTTGTTTGTCGTCAAAAGCGACAAAATGGGCCGGTCCTTCGGAAGAGGCCTCGTGTCACAGCAGGTGTGACATGATAAAGATACCCCCTGCTCAAAGGCCGTAATCGCCGAACCATAGGCCTAAAATTTACAGCCCTTCACCGGCAATGATGACGTCTCCATATGAGTGAAAAAAATCTCGAGAGGGACGTTAAATAATATACAATCTGTCTAAATACTGGTGTAAACAGGCCTCGGAGATCATTGTGTATATGATAGTGTGATAGGAAGGTTTTTCAAATGATTTTTCTTTTCTTTCCATGTTTTTATTCAAAACTTTAAAACCTAATTATGGCCCCAATGGTCATGATCAAACCGAACGTGAATCTTCACTACAATGGGCTGATTTCATTTTAATTTGTCTATACTTATATGCTTTCTTTTGGTCTTTGAGAAGACGAGTATTTAAAAAAAAAGAAGAATATGTACATATTCCAATGTAAAAACTTTAACCCTCAATTTTGGCTCCACCCAGGCAACTGGAGTATTGTATGAACAAGCTGGATATTTCTTGTTTTCTAATTGTGTGGTTCTCGAGAAGAAACCTGTCTACACGGCCCACCAAACCTATGCTCACTTTCCCTGATGCATGTATATCCCCTTGTAAAGAGGTAACACTCACCCCCACCCCCACCCCCCGTTTCCAAACGAATTAGTCCCCGTCATCCAGCGATAATTTGTGTAAAGTTTCGTTTGAAAATTACTAGTCGGTTTTCAAAAATGTGAAAAGTTTTAAAATTTTACCGATGGACCAACGGAAAATTCACGCTAGCCTTTTATATTTGCAAATTTCTTGGTGGGCTTTTCAGCCATCATGTTTTTTGATGGCAAGAAGATCAATGGCAAGTGTGTTCCCTTCGCTGACATTTTGGAACAACTACTAATCAATTATTTCGGTCTAATTAAACACGCTGCTCTCGAACCCCAGAAAACAGATGTATACATATACTTATAATTATAGTACCTGTCGTTTGTAATGAGAATATCGATATGTTTAACAAAACCAAAGTTGCCGCTGAATTATGGGACTGTTCGTTCATAGAACACAATCTTATCGGGTCTGACAAAAACGTTATTCCATATAAGGATATTATTTTGCTATGTACTTGTATAGCTGCAATCACCGTACCACTTCAGGGCCTCTTAGACGAACGAAAAATCTGTGCTCACTATTGTAAATTGCAATGGATCTCGAAGATATTTACTCAGAGCATGGATAGTCCTATGCGTGAAATGAGTCATGACAATTAATTGCTTTGACTCATTTTACATTGATCGGAATACGCCATCTGCAACAAGTTTTTGTTTCCATGGGACGTAATGCCTCTTGTTGATTGACCATAATGATGGTTAATTATCAATGGTCGGATTAAGTTTAAAAGAAATGACACGCGCTAATCATTCGGGGGATATGTGGACATCCGTTTTTCTCCTATTACACATTTATCTTGTATGATAATTTGAATCTTGTAATTATAAGAAAATAATTTTTGTTTTATCTTAGTATCTGAAATATGTCAATATTGATTTCAGTTGTCAAGTTTTGCGATGTAAGCACACTTTATTAATGACACTGTGGCACGGAAATAAATTTCAATTTTGGAAGAAAGAAGACTTGTGTGTTCCATAAAATATCCGTCATCCTCCAGAAATTCTGTTATATTCTATCATTTCTGGATGATTGATGACAAATACATGTCAAAAGAAAACTATATAATTAATATCATTTCGCAAACTCCATCTGTTTGAGGCGCGGGAGAGCTTCCAACCAGAATGAGGTTTTTTTTTTGCAAGACAAGATACTATCGTTCCAAATGCAACAAGTTTATTACTCTACGCTGTATAGTTTCGGTGAAAAAGGTTCACGAGCTATTGATTAGCTGGTTTATGTAATATTTGTGATCCGTCTAGGATACCGCGATTCCATTTTTTGAGTAAAGTTTCCAGGAAAACAGAAATACGAGTTACGTGGTGCACTCCCTGAAACAGCTACTGGCCCAAATTTCAATTCAAAAGTTTGTTTACTCCGACTGCATTTAGTAGTATATGAGGTATAAAGCATATTTACAATAAGTATTATTCGACTCCAACAGAAGCACGTATGTTTACAAGACAAAGGAAAAAAAAAACCCAACAAGATATACACATGTACTATAGTACTCAGAAACTCATATTGTATAGGCCCGTGGCGATCCGGGTTATAACAAATCCTAATTACCCTCTTAATCCCATGAGGATCCGGGTTAGAATAGGTCCTCAGCACCCCTTACTCCCATGGGGATCCGGGCTATAATAAATCCTAATTACCCTCTTAATCCCATGGGGATCCGGGTTAGAATAGGTCCTCAGCACCCCTTACTCCCATGGGGATCCGGGTTATAATAAATCCTAATTACCCTCTTAATCCCATGGGGATCCGGGTTAGAATAGGTCCTCAGCACCCCTTACTCCCATGGGGATCCGGGTTAGAATTGGGGATCCGGGTTAGAATAGGTTCTCCGTACCCCTTGCTTGTCGTAAGAGGTGACCAAATGGGACGATCATTAGGATGAGACCGCAAAAATCAAGGTCCCATGTCACAGTAGTTGTGGCTCGATAAAGATCCCTCCCTGCTCAAAGGCCGTAAGCGCCGAGCACACGCCTACATTTTGCAGTCCTTCACCGGCAGTGGTGACGTCTCCAAATGAGTGAAAAATTCTCGAGCGGGACGTTAAACAATATACAATCAATCAACAAATTGTACAATTAGATATGTGATGTCTTTAAGAGGACAAACTTTGACATACATGTAGCATTGAATTTTTTCAATAAACAATATCAAATTGTACAGTGCGATGAAGAGACCTTCTGCCGGGAGGGGGAGGGGGTAGAGAATATTTTCATTGACCTTGACAATGCATTATATTGAATTGAACACATTTTATTTTGTATAATACAAATTGACTGGATACAAATTCTTACAACTTAAAAATATCATTTCCATTATACAATGCAATTTACATATCACAATATTGTCTATATAAGATTTAAGAGAGCAAATTTATTCATAAAATTTCATATTTTTTCTTGTGATACAATAGTAGCGTTTTAATGTGATTTGTTCAAATTGAAATGAGACTGAGTTCAAACCAGAGGATTAAGAAGTAGGATTCTATATGACACAGCGAAATAAAAATGTATATAGCACATGACATAACGGTTAACGCGTATTTCACATTACGTATACAATGTCACCACACATTCTAAAATTCCTACGTGAAACTGTACCAAGGACGAAATACATAATGTTATGTCTATACATATGCAACTTTAAATCAAAGTACTGAGAGTACTGTTAGGCGGAAGCAATGTTTGTAAGTAAAAAAAAAAATTCTTCAACTTGACCTTTCACAATGTGACATGAAAATCAATAAAGGCAATATACTCTTAAGGAGCAACCACTGTCTCAAATTTACTTACCGTCAAATACTTCTCAAGATATTAAGCAGACAACATTTTTCGGTATTGTAGTAGTTTCTGTTTGACTCTGACCTTTGACCCAATAATCAATATGGGTCATTTTCTTTCTGTGGATAAACACTGTACCAATGCTGGATATGCTAATTATCCAGCAAGAGGTTCTTAATTCTTTAAACATTCAGTAGACAACACACGGTCTACATACGGAACCAAGATTTGGGTCTAAAATATAGTCCCTTCTTTAATAAAGGGAGCATAAAAATAGTAGCTACAAGCAAGTTTTACATGAAAATGTTAAGTGCATCTCAATGTAATATGCATCACGCAAATAGCAAGAGGTGTACGTGTATCAATAATTTCTTGCAAGATATCAGGAAAAATAAATCAGAATTTGGAAAACCACATAAGCACAATACTGATGATGGATGTTTGTTTTAAAATTATTTTTCTCCCAGCAATTATTAAACAAAAGACAATTCGTGATTAACTGTCTGCCGGGGTTCGAATCCCGGCCGCGACATACCCAAGTCGTTAAAACAGGTAGTGACAGTTTCATCGCCAAACGCTCGGCATCAGGTGTGAATGTCACGGGTCCTCGGAGATGACCTTAAAAACAGATGTCCCGTGTCACAGTAGGTGTAGCACGCTAAAGAACCCTAACTGCTCAATGGCCGTAAGCCGAGCAAAGGCCTAAATTTGAAGCCCTTCACCGGTCTTGGTGACGTCTCCATATGAGTGAAAAATTCTCGAGCGAGACATTAAGCAAGAAACAATCAATCAATCAAATTGCTATACAGTAAAACAAATTAGTTTCTTGTACACTTGATATTTACTATCAACATGAGTAAATTTCTTAGTCGATTATTTGATAGCTTTAGTCGAAGAAGATTCGATTATTCGAACTATTTTAACCATTGTTACGGTGATATTCCTTTGTACAATGTACGTGTATCTCCCGTATTTAATTGATTTTACCACCAATCATATACGTACAACAAAATCTACTTCAAGGCCTATTTAATCTAAATTTAATGTTATAAATGTTTTTATCAAAATGAAATAAATTAGTCGTGTAAAGGCGTTGTATGGGATGAACATTATAAACACATTGAGTGACCAGGATCACCTAGGTGTTAATTATCACCGATTAGTGTTCAATTAATCGTAGAAGTCCTGGTAGGTAGACCTCAATGAAAATATCTATCATGAAAATTAATTAAGACAACATAATGACCTTCTATTAATTTCAAATTAAATGCAAAATCATGGCAGGACATGACATGGGGTAATATTACTAACACGACCTTGCTGTTCTGGAAAATATCAAGGTTACAAGGTTCATAGCATAAAATGAAAGGTTTTGCCATACGATATGTATACACAAACTATAAATTGAATAGGTTGTGTTTTCTTAAAATTAGGTGAAACTCAGGATCTAGGTCACATGTAAAACTTTATTGCCATGAAAAGGTCTTGTCACAAAGAGTCCTCATATGAAATATGAGAGCCCTATCACTCACCATTTAAAAGTTATCAGCAATTTTTAAAATTTCAGACAGACAGTCACGACAAAAACAATACGATTATACCGGTATGCCCCCAACAACTTTAGTCACACTGGCATTAAAAATCCTTGAAATCACACAAACTTGGGAACATTTGCATTTGATTTAGTGTGGCCCTGCTACTCATGAAAAGAATTTGTTTTGTTGAATTGTCTGCATATTCCCATATAACACTTTGACTTCCTATTGTGGCTCCACCCTACCCCTGAGGTCCCTGAATTGAACAAACTTAAATTTGAACTACATGTTGTACCTGTCGATACTTCCATATCAATACGACTAATCATGGCCTTGGTTATGTTGAGATGAAAGTCAAAATGTGACACCAATCTCCCCCCAGGAACCATAATTTGAATAAAACAGAATCTGCTTAGGAATGTTTGCATATCGATACGACTAATCGTGACCCTGCTTTTCTTAACAAGAATATATTTCCTATATATTCCAATGCAAACGTTTGATTCCCAATTGTGGCCCCGCACTACTTCCGGGTGCCACAATTTGGACAAACCTGAATCTATACTACCTTGGGATGCTTGCATTATGACTAATACTCTTGTTGTTCTTGAGAAGATTTTTAACAATTATTCCTATCTAGTTGCATGTAAAAGTTCGACCCCTTTTGTGCCCCCTTTCTACTACCAGGGCCATGATTCGAACAAACTTGAACGTACCCTATATCAGGAAGCTTCACATGGATTTCATCTTTTATGGCCTAGTGACTATTTAAAAGATTTTTTCCTATATATCCCCATGTAAAACTTTGATCCCCTATAGTGGCCTTACCCTACCCCCGAGAACCATATTTTATACAAAACTTCTTCATCTACACTATGCCATGAAGCTTTTATGCAAATTTCAACTTTTCTAGCCCAATGGTTCTTGGGAAGATTTTTAAATGAGCCTACTTTTTTTTTTAACCTTTTATTGATTATCTACCCTTTTTACAGATGTAAATGGTCATGCTCCTTCATTTTAGCAAACTTGAATCCCCTTTACCTAAGGATGCTTTATATCAAGTTTCATTGAAATTGGCCCAGCGGTTCCGAAAAAGTATTTCTTCCCTTCTTTGCTACAGTAACTTTGTAATGTCTATATGCAATCCTCTGTTATACCGGAAGTTTTGTGTTTGTTGTTTGTAATACAGGAGTTGAATTTACATATTTACTTGCCACAGCAGGTGCTATCAAAATATGCTAACTCTAAAACAGATCTCGTAATATACGCCCAGAAACAAGATATAGAGTGCAAATATCACGCAATATTACGTATGATTGACAAACGTGGCCAGACTGAAATGCCATCTTGCACAGAAGTGTTTGCCATATCGGAGTGAGAAATAATGAGGAAAAAAATGTAAATTATGGTTACACAAATTATTATATTACACGTAATATCATGTTGTATCAGCGAAATCTTTCGTGTAGCTTTTGAAGAGATTGTTGTATTCCTCATCAACAAGTTACTTTCTTCAAACACTGAGTAACAAAATGTCAATAAATCGAATATTGAAAAACCCTCGAAATGGTAGCGGTTAGGTTGACGTCACATATGACTTTTACAATAGTGTTGAATATCTCCGAAGTTCCAATATTAGAGAAATTTATAATAGCTTCAATCATTTTGCGACTCATTAGCTTCATCGTGGAAAACACAATCATGGTATTTGATAAGAGTGAAAACTATAAAATGACAGAAATAGGCTACAAGTGTAAAAACTGAAACCGCGCTATTTATATTTCATGAGTTCCCGATGAGCTGAATTGTAATAATGTCACCAAAGGAATATTGAAACTGCACAACGTGAAAAGCTATTCTCCATCCAATCCAAGAAGGTTGATTTCGTTTCTCTAATTTTCTTTTGACATTTTCTATGTTCTAAATATGTCCACATAATCGAGGTTTGACGTCAACATCTTATTACATGTGCAAATGTATATGGGTATTCAAAGCAAATTCTTAACACTATCATGACAGAGATATGTTGGGGACTTTAAAACGATAAATCATTGCTTAAAGCTGAATTTCAAATGTAAGCAGTGGATAGAGACAAAACATGTACACTTATAACATGAAGTTTGGAAAGGGAACCATATACTGCAATAGGGTTGTTCGTACCTCAATTCGCGCGGGGTGCCCATACGTGATTTTTTTCCTCTCACTTGGAGGTCAACATAATCCTACTGAATATTTATGGAATGACAATTACCCATATCAATTTTTATGCAAAATAAATAATAATAATAAAAAAAAAGATTAATTGAAAACCCAACCAAAAAATAGAACAGAAAAGAAAACCCAACCAAAGAAAATAATATATATGGAAAAAAAAGATTAAACGAATTAGACACTGGTATAAGAATATAATCCTTCATTAGTACGAGTGTGGAAATTGCACTGAGGGGATGAAATTCGCAGTCTACGACGAGTGTTTGCCAAGTCCTAAGCTGTGAATCTTGTCCCCAAGGTGAGATTTTCCTATCCCACACGAATAAATAATGAAGGATTATTTTTCTTGTATTTTATCTACAGTTTAGTGCATTAATTCAGGAGCTTTGGGAATATTTAAAATTATCAAACACTACATTTGAACTTAAATGCAAAAATGTGAGGCATTTAATTAGAAAGAGCATACCCGAAAATGGCTTACACGTCATGTTGACTAAGGCTGCCCGAAATTGGCTTACACGTCATGTTGTCCAAGGCTGCCTATCAGAGAGATACATCGAAATTGGAAGAAAACCGTACAAAATATTTTACTTACTTCTTCGGGTAACACATATCACAGAAAATACGTGACGCCATAATCAATGACGTTGTGACAGTGTATGGTATGACAAAAAACAGGGAGCCTCCGTGGCCGAGTGGTTAGAGCATCGCGTGATTGCATGTAATTAATATATCTATATTCAATCCCATAATGGGGAAATAAAGAATGAATGAATGAATGGTGGTCTCTTCTCAGGTACATTGTACCTGGGTTCTCTCTTCCACCAATAAAAACTGGGCGCCATCACATAACTGAAAAATTGTTGAGTGTGGGGGATAACAGCAAAACACAGGTAATGTCTGTCTGAAACTTGTGATAACGTGAGAAAGCACATCCCAAACATCACACTCTGACTTGCCATGAAATGAGACTGACCCCCCCTCGACCTCTGAGTCCAATGTGACTTGTGTAAGGGGGTAGATCAAAAGATCGATGTCGGATAAAAATCCAAATAGTTAGGAGTGGGGGAAAACATTTCCCATACGTTTCTGTCATCCGACATCGATTACACTTTAGTGGGATAAGAAGTGACAAGCGACGTTTAAAAATCACATACATTAAGATGCAAAGTGAAGATAACGAACAGTGATCAATCTCATAACTCCTATAAGCAATACAAAATAGATAGTTGGGCAAACACGGACCCCTGGACACACCAGAGGTGGGATCGGGTGCCTAGGAGGAGTAAGCATCCCCTGTTGACCGGTCACACCCGCCGTGAGCCCTATATCCTGATCAGGTAAACGGAGTTATCCGCAGTCAAAATCAGTGTGCCAAGAACGGCTTAACAATCGGTATGAAACACATCAGATAGCATTTGACCCAATGCGAGGTTGTACTGACGAAGTAGATGGTTATAACGACCATAAAATTTGCGAAATGCTGACTTCAATCGAGACTATTGAAAGCCCTGTACCATCAACTTGTTTGTCAGTAGCTTACCTCGATTTAAAAACTGACTATACGCAGAACAAGCTCTTGCATATCGAATCAGTTGAGATATATAAACACCATATGCAGGTGATAATGGAATATTGCTACATAAATATGGGAAGTTGACGATGGAGAAGCTGAAATCATCCCGTTTGTCATACAGTTGAGTTGTCAGTTTGCCGTTAATGTCTACTTTCAATAAAATATCTAAGTATGAAACAGAAGTGGACAGCTCTGTGGTGTCCTTTATTTCGAGCTCACAGGGATATATCAAATCGACATATGAATGAAAGCTATCATTGTTAATAGACAAAACGTCATCGATATATCTAAAAGTTGAATTGAAGGCCACAGCGAGATATTAATAATATTACATTTTAATGAACATTTAATAGTTATAATTTGTGAATAAACAGTAGAAAGGGTATACAGAGTGTAATTTTTTTATCGTATATTTTTACTTGTTAATGGATTATTTTCAACATTCATCATATTTAGTTTTAAAGGGGGTGGGGGGGTCTTGGAGAAAACTATGTGAATCTAGGTTTTGTCAGACATTGAGCCTTTGATTTCGCCCCTAATGCGAAACAGTTTCTGGGCTATAAGTGATTCTCTTTACACCTGTAGTCGCTATGTTTCAAACAATAATATGTATACGGTGTGACCGTTGAGACGAGCGAAGACCCATGACATCTTACAACACGACTTTAGGCATTTCATTTAACGCGGGAAATATAACGCGGTTGGTGTAAACAGTGCATTGTGACGTCATCATTAGCTGCGATATTTTTTCTTTCAAACCAATCAATTATCCACAACAAAACGTACGAAGGTATGGGAAAGCTTGTTTGGAATTTAAAATCATTTGTGGTACTTATTTGTTTTATCTACGGGGTTGTCAATGAAGTATACCGCAGTGACGGCGACATTTTTGCGGAGGCATTATGGGTAGTCCCCATAATTTTTCAGCTGCAAACTTCCACCAGAGTTCGTTTGCTCACAAATTCGTAAGTGACGTAATGAGGCCTCGACGGGGAGTTTGTTTTCAGCTGATGAAGAGCAAACCACGTGACTCAATTGCGTAAGCATTGAAGCGAGCTCATCGCTCGCTTCGCGACTCGAGCTTCGCTCGCTATTAGAACCAAGGAGTTGGAGTTCAAGCAAACAGGGCACTTATATAGGGAAATGGCTCGGGTCAAATAGTAATTTCCGTTTTCACCTGAAATCACCAAATTTAAATACAGACGCATGATATGAGTAGCACCACTATAATCGCTCTCGGAATGAAGCGGTCAAACGTCGGATATGATGATACTGATTCATCATTATTTTTCTTTCTCAAAATGCAACAACACATCTTCCCTCATATTCCCTGTCATGACATCAGTCCCAAGTCAATTATTAGTATTGTCGTGAGCAATACATCAGACCGACTAGCAGTTTATATGAAATAATAAAGATATTACATCACTGCTAGCAGTCTCAAGGAGCTGTACTACATCTTTGTTAAGGAGGTATACTACATTGTCATAATCGCAGACTTCCATTTAAAACGTGAAGGAAAAATATAAACATTAGCAATATTTTGCAGATTTAGCTTAGTCAGGTATCTTAATCGGTTAACGTGTCGGCTGTTGAGCTGAAGATCTCGTGTTGGAGTCCAGCAGGGTTTTAAATCCCCCCCCCCCCCCCATATTATATCTACTAAACTGCAGTAATTGTTTTGTCCAAATAAAATGAATTTGAAAATTATCAATTTCATTTTGAAACTTTTTTTATGTCACTAAGAGGCTACACATGGAGACAATAGTACAAACGGTACGTGTAAGATCAACAACAATGGTGAACACAATGAACGAAACACAACAGGAAGGCAATATCATAGAAATTTAGCAAGTCCTGTCTTAGTATATGTGTCTTTACAGTTCATTAATTAACTATACATGTAGCTAATAGTATTGCGACAATATTTTATTGTACATATCTCCCTGATGCGTTAATCGCCCTTAATATTAAATGTATATCATGTACATATACATATACATATATTATATATATATATATATATATAAATTATGTCTGGCAAAATTAATTCAAATAAAGTTGTTTGAATTGAAAACGTTTCCATCATGATGTGTGAGATTTATGAATGAGTTAAAGTCTAAAGCAATATTTATCTTATCCATGATGTGATATTCCTTGTGTGCGCGGTGCGTCTGGTCTTATACTCATTAAGCAACTCGTGGTTATCTCCCTTTTCTTCAGTTTAGATTTACAACACATGTATCAAGAATTAAAAATCTAATCTAGAAAGATTAACTGATTAGCTAATTCATCATTTATCAACTATAGTATATTCAATCAGTACGCATGTCTTAACATATTAAGTTTACTTTGTGGAACAATATATAGTGGAAAAACAAACGCAACTGTAGCCTTTTAAAGGGACGATTTAATCAGCTTGAAGATAAATGACAAAAACATGTGCAGTCCAACATAGGTTTTATACATATATACACATCAAAGACGACATCGTGTTCAATATTCGTGATTCCATATACACTAGTAATTTTTCTTCAAAAGCTATGTTGTTCGCATTTTTTCTCTGATAAATTTCATAATGATTTTCATGCAAAGGATATGTATGATAAATTTAGACTTATCATATTTGCAAAAGTAAACATGATTTCCTAAGAGAGAATACGAATCATGCTGTAAAATATTCTTGTAAAGTAAAACAACTAAAATACAGTGATGGATGCGTGCGCATCTTGTAAACGGAAGTACGTGATTGGAGTAAAGAGAGTTAGAACTTTCATAGATTTTAAGAAGCAAAACGCAATATATTTTCATCACACAGAAACAATAAATATCAGTTTAAACACGAACATGAATGATTAATTAGGACTGGAAGTACACAGTGCCACGTTATTTCTTATATATTTTGTTAATAAAGGCTTCAAATAAAGTACAAACAGTAGTTTGAAAAATACATGTATACCGCTGACCATACATCTTCAAATTTTGGTACTGTCTCCTGTGTTGTTAAGTGGTCTTTCGCTAGACGAGTCGTTGTGAATAACATCTATCTGGACTTCTTGGTTATTACCACATTCTTCCGCTTGTAATTGTTTCCTTCTCTAAATGTAAAAGTTCAACAATAATTAACATTACGGGAGTTAAATCGACCACAGTAACACATACTAACAGTAATACACCAATTGTATGGTGATTAGGGCGTTCGCTTTGCAACCGGGAGATTCGGGTTCCATCCTCGGTCTCGGCGCCGCGTCAAACCTAGGACAGTTTATCAGGTGAACAAGCGAAGATAACAAACAATCTCATAAGTCCCGTAACAGATACAAAACAAGAGGCCAAACACGGACCCCTGGGCACACCAGAGGTGGGGTCAGGTGTCTAGGAGGAGTAAGCATCCCCCGTTGACCGGTCACATCCGGTGTGAGCCCTTAAATTATCTTCATATGGTAAACGAAATAATTATCCGTAGTCACAATCAGTGAGTAATGAACAATTTAGCAATTGGTATGAAACATGTGAGTCAGCTATCAAATCAGTGATAGCTTGAAATTGCAAATTAGATCATTATTATGATAATAGATTTAGCAAAATGCTGACTTTAAACGATACTGTTAAAACCACTATAACATGAATTTGTTTGTCAGTAGCCTGTATGGTTTTTTAAAATTGATCATACCCAGAACATGCTCTTACGTATCGAATTAGTTGAGACATAAACACCATACGCACATAATAATGATAAGTTGAGAAACAAACTCCATATGAGGAAGTTTTACGTTAATTTCTGTCAGAATTCCCAGCCGCTAAAATAGACGTCACTGTAGACGGTGCTATTTTAAACAAGATTCAAACGCAAATCTTTCACATTCATGAGGAAGTGGCTATCATTACAATTTGTAACTATACCAAAGGCAAAGACGCTAAAATAAATGTAAAGATTCTGTAATACCTTTGGTATTGTTGACCGACATGATAGTAAATATTTCACTTTCTCAGGTAGATACGGGAAAAATTGCTCTGTAAAACTCAAGACGTATCTAACATCGACATCGTCTTCATCTGGAGCACCTAGAAAATAAAATCATGTTTCCTTAGATATCAAATGAGTGTGTTAATGATAATAATTATACATAACATGTATACAAAAATCCATGATGAATTGAACATTATTAGTCTCTAACAAACTGACAGTACATCCGAAACAAATCTGCAACGGATTTTCATTGGATAGTTTTCAAACATATCTATAAGGAATTTATGACAAGTTATCTTGTAATATCATTTCAAATGATCTAATCCATTGTGCTGAAAAAATGTTTAAAACTGGTCATTTCTATATGCAAGGTGAAGATAACGAACAGTGACCAATCTATATCTGTCCACCCTGTGTTTCAACTTAATGTACATCTTCTATAATTAGTTCGGTATTTTTTTTTATCACGTGATCATAATTTTGGTTAGATGTACATGTAGCATCCAGGAAGCCTGGAGGTGAGCTTTAAAGAAGAAACCTTTCACCACCCCTATCAACCTCCCTCTAGATTTAGGCACGATAAATGGAATTATCATATGTTCTAGACCATAAAACAAAATAACGGAAAAATAAGAAACGGGAAATCCTGTTTGAATTATATTTGTATGTTGGGAAGTAATCTTTATTATTTCTATGTTGTTCATGAATAACTTTTCTCTAGATCTGTTACGTAAAGTTTACCTTGTATATCGGGTTATTTATACTTTAAAAATACACTCCCACTGGCAATGCTGAAGTTGTATAGCTAAATCTGTTTGTCAGACTTACCTACGATTTTGCTGACGATCAAACCCACAATAATTACTAGAGAAATGGCGATGCCGTCAAACCATTGAAAAGACAAGCTGTAGATCTTATTGAAGCCTTCTCTGTATTCAAGGAAAAAATACGTTTTACTGTGGAATAATCAACTCAATTCGTGGGTCTCAATTTTAGTGGATTCCTATAAGATTTTACAGTTTCCTTTGAATGTAATTTTGTGGACATGGTTGATATTCATTGAACGTATAAAATCGAATTTGTAATATTTTTGTTGTGGTTTCGTAAGGATGCCAACGAAATCCACGAAAATTGAGCTTCCACGAAAATTAATGTTCTGGAGTACTTATAAAGGTATTTTTGCGGTAAAACAAACACCCCGATAATTTTTTATGCGCCATTTCAAATGCATTTATACCGGGGTTTTTTCTTCAAACATATTGATTTCGCATGGATTATAATTGTTTGTTTTACGTTCCGTTGGAATTTTTACGCACATTGAGACGTCACCAGCTGTAGGTGAAGTGCCACAAATTTAGACCTATTCTTAGCGCTCAGTCTCAATAAGAGTGAAAAACTCTCTATCCGAGAAACAATTGATTTTAGAATAACTTCAATGTTATTTATTACAATAAATGTTGTTTTAAATGCAGAAAGATTAAAAGCTGAACGAGAATTTACACATCAATAAATCCGAAAATGCAATGTATTCCTACTCGTCGGAAAACAAAGACTCAGCGGGAAATCTATTAAAAAATTTAAAATTGTTAATACAGTGAACAAAATCGAATTAAAAGAATCAAACAATCTTTTCTTCGCACTTTTATTCAGTTTATGAGTAAAATGTCAAGAGTTTACACATAAATAAATTATTCAAAACGAATGTTGAATCCTAAGGTTAATGTAATATCGCGTTCCTAAAAGCCAAACTAATTGTGAAAGGCGAAGATAACGAACAGTGTTCAATCTCATAACACCAATAAGCAATACAAAATAGAGAGTTGGACAAACACGGACTCCTGGATATGCCAGAGGTGGAATCAGGTGCCTACGAGGAGTAAGCATCTTCTGCCGACCGGTCACATCCGCCGTGAGCCCTAGCCGTAGCATCGTATTGAAATCTGAAGAGGATTTAATTTTTAAAATTTGCACATGTAGTTCAACATATTACGTTCACGAACTTTGACCCATCACCTCACCTCACCTATCCTCTTCATGTTCACTGGTACATAAGGCCCTAATGTCACTTTGACGAATACTGCGGATCAATTAGTCCCTGAGGATCACAACTTACAATGTTGCTGCTTCGGTGTTGAAGCTCCTTGGTGTGTTATTGTGGAAGTCATTATATCTTGATAGGTTGAAGGCTGCTGAACCGATCTCCGGCGAGAAATTGCCAAAACAGTTGTCTACAGGAGCTGGATTTAGCCTTTCCTCCACTCCCATATTACTAACCATAATATTACCAATTGACATCCAAAGGTAAAACGCTAAGGAGACGATTCCACCAGCAAGAGCCCCCTAATAGATGGATATTGAAAGTAAACCATGAACATTTACTCTACATGTGTACGATACAATGTATAACAATGAAAGCTGAAGATAACAAACAGTGATTAATCTCATGTAAGGAATACAAATAGTGAGTTGGGCAAACACGGACCCCTGAATATAACAGAGGTGGGATCAGGTGCCTAGGAGGAGTGCGCAATACCTGTCGACCGGTCCTATATCTTGACCAGGTAAACGGAGTTATCCGTAGTAACAATCAGTGCGCCAAGAAAGGCCTAACAATCGGTATGAAACACGTCAGACAGCATTTGACCCAAAGACAGGTTGCATTGGCAAACTAGATCATTATAACGACCATAGAATTTGCGAAATGCAGACTTTAAACGAGACCATTGAAACCCCTGTAATATCAAATTGTTTGTCAGTAGCCTGTCCAATTTAAAAACTGATCATACATGTAAGCAGAACAAGCTCTTGCGTATCGAATCAGTTGAGCAATATAAACACCATATGCAGATGATAATGGAATATTGCTACATGCAAGGTGAAGATAACGAACAGTGATCAATCTCATGACTCCCACAAGCAATACAAAATATATAGTTGGGCAAACACGGACCCCTGGATACACCAGAGGTGGGATCAAGTGCCTAGGAGGAGTAAGCATCCCCTGTTGACCGGTCACACCCGCCGTGAGCCCTATATCCCGATCAAGTAAACGGAGTTATCCGCAGTCAAAATCAGTGTGCCAAGAACGGCTTAACAATCGGTATGAAACACGTCAGACAGCATTTGACCCAATGATAGGTTGTATTGACGAACTAGATCGTTATAACGACCATAGAATTTGCGAAATGCTGACTTCAATCGAGATTGTTGAACCCCCTGTATCATCAACTTGTTTGACAGTAGCTTACCTCGATTTAAAAACTGACTATACGCAGAACAAGCTCTTGCATATCGAATCAGTTGAGATATATAAACACCATATACCGGTGATAATGGAATATTGCTACATAAATATGGGAAGTTGACGATGGAGAAGCTGAAATCATCCCGTTTGTCATACAGTTTTCAGTTTGCTGTTAATGTCTACTTTCAATAAAATATCTAAGTATGAAGCAGAAATGGACGACTCTGTGGTATCCTTTATTTCGTGCTCACAGGGTTATATCAAATCGACATATGAATGAAAGTTATTATTGTTAATAGACAAAACGTCATCGATATATCTAAATGTCGAATTGAAGGCCACAGCGAGAGATTTTTTCTTCTCACGTAGAAGTTTTTGAATAAATTCTGCTTCATATGAATATAGAAACAGGTCAGCTAACAAAGGAGCACAATTCGTGCCCATGGGAATTCCAAGACTGTTGGAAGACCTGATCACCAAAGACCACAAAGATATTGTCAATGAGGAACTCTAGCATATTTTTTATTTCAACTTCAGAGTACCTGTGCGTGGAATCAGAGTGGTGTTTAACAAAGTAAGTTTTTGAATGACTGATCACTAGATATGAATGTTTCCGTTTTCCATTTTTGTTGAAGAAGCAACTGCCTATGATATCAAAAAGTCTAGTCTATAATTTATCGTGAGGAATGGTCATGTAAAGTGTTGAAAAAGTCATAGGTTTTAATGTTATTGATTTGGGGAAAATTCTGCGATTTCAAGTTTATTAAAAGTTCTTTAGAATTTTTTAGAATCCACATTTGATTAACACCACTTCTGGCATATGTAGTCGCACAGTAAGTTTGAAGTTTCTCCTTCACAGCTGTTAATATTTTCGTGAGGAGCAAAGATTGGGGCTTGGTAGAGCACTTACTGGATCCAGCAATGTATCTTTGTTTGTAAGGGGTTTTATGTAGTTTAGGAATCCAGTATAGGTACGGTAACTCATATTCATTCGACCCATTGACTAGGATATTACATGTGCCTAAAACTGAAGCATGGTTTTGAAAAATTTCATCTTTTGAAAGGGCAGTTGGAGTACAAGTACGATTACCAAAAGTGGAATTAATGCCAAGTTCGTTGAAAATACAGTTGTAATAATGAGCCTTACAAACAAAGACAATGTTGTTACTAGCTTTGTCAATTGGAACCAAAAAATATTCCTCATGTAACCTGTCTAATTCTTTTATCACTTCTGGTTTACTAAACACAGAAGAATAGATGGTACGTACTTTTGTTTTCATATGTCGAATGCGGGATTTTAATATTCCTCTTATGCTTTTAACCCATTTTGACAATGAATCAAGTTCTTCTTTTTCACATTTAGCCCATCGTCTGGCATAATCTTCGACAGAATTCATAATAGAGATGAAGTTCTGTCGCCAATTTAAAGACCGAGATTCTCTGTATTTAGGACCTTTTAGAATAAGTGATTTCAGGTCCTCATTTTTAACTATATCAACATCACCAGTAATGACATGTCCAGCTGTATTATAGTTGAAAGAAGATGAAGAACAAGAACGCGTTGGTGGATTACGTATACGATGGTCTATATCTAGGCACTGCAAAGTTTGTTTATAATTAAAAAGTTTGGATGCAATAGTAGAGGTATAGCTGTAGGAAATACAGGGTGTAGACTTGAACTTGAAATAAGTTGGAATACACGACTGAACCCTTTTATGGCGAAGAATTTTGCTTATGTTGACGGCATCTATTCCTTTGTTTGTAAATTGGAGCTTAAGGAACTGGCGGCATGATTTGGAAGGAATATCGTCCATGGTCCGTGCTGGTTTAAAGAGCCTGTGATGGGCAACATCCATAATCAAGTATAGACTAGCAATCGGCAGAACCCTATGACGATAAAGAGATATTTTGTTACCGTCTGGACACAGAAGATCCATAATGAATTAAACTGTGGCACAGTGATTTGAGATACTCTGAAAATATTCAAACCCTCATTGTAAAGGTTTGATAAAATAACATTTTTATCGGGGGGGGGGTGCAAAGAATATTTATTCCTTTCTACTTTCTTCCACCTCCTTTGTGGAGTAGTTCCCTTTCTTCACAGTCACGTACATATGTCATTTCTAAGTAGTATTTACATTTTGACTTAAACGTAACTTCCGGTTAAATTACGTTGTACGTAAATAGCAGATATACATGTAAATTTACGTTCGTGAAAAGGTCGTAAATTCGTACATACGTAGTACACAAGTACTTTGTAACTTGGTACGTAGTACTTAAAGGGACATGCACACGATTTGAGCTGAAATTTTTCAAACTTTATTTTTTTTTCATTTTTATTGTAACAAAAGTATTTGTAATGGTCAACCAAAATTTGAATGTCAGTTGTTGAGTTACAAGTGAGATACAGCACTCACAATTCTTTGTTATGTAAACAAGGCTCTTGCCATATGTTTGTTAACATATAGATTACTTTATAGAAAATAGCATGTTTAAAACAAATTAAGATGTGACAAACAATAGAAATTATTTAATTTTGTTCAAAATTAACTTGCAAATTGAAAAAATAAAATTTGTTCTAAACGAAACGTTTACTAGTATGTTTAACTTATGTAAACAATACATGACACAAACCTTGTTTACATTTCAAAGAATTGTGAGCTCTGCATCTCTCATGTACCTCGACAACTACAGTGTAACATTCGAATTTGTGCTGACCATTATAAATACCTTAGTTAAGTATTCTAAACATAAACAATGGAAAAATAAAATTAAAAAATTTCCAGCTCAAATCGTGTACATGCCCCTTTAATTTACGATGTTTTGTGAAACGGTTTTTATCGCGATAAATCGCTTGCCCATCTAGACAAGTCAAACATTTGCTGCAAGATAAGACAATATATATTCTACAATGGAATTTCATAATTACAATAAGGGCAACACAGACCCCTGTAAACACGAAAGATGGAATCATGTGTCTAGGAGGAGTAAGCATCAAATGTTGACCGGTCACACCTGCCATGAAATATGTATCTTGATCAGGTAAGCAGATTCAAAGGAACAGCCTAACAATTGGTAGGAAGCACGCCAGACAGCATTTAACAGGTTGTGTTTGCAAAAAAGATAACTTTAACGACCATAGAATTTGCGAAACGTTGATTTTAAACGAGGCTGTTGAAATTCCTAGTATACATGCAATATTGAATATTTGTTTCATACTATACCGCTGTGGTTGCTGATGTGCAGAACACGCTGTACAGAACTAGGCCGGAGAATGGAGCTGTCGGAATAGTCATCACCACTTGAGCAAGCTGAAAATCAAGTTTAAAGGAAAATAAAATCATTAAATGCCAACTAAATCAGCAAATCATCTCAATATTTGTGTCACAAACTGCATTCTAAATTGAATTTCATAATTAGTGATTGAAAAACAAACTACACTGTAGGTACCTATAGAACAAAGACCTGATCTAAAATTGTTAATTAAGAAACTGTTTTGTGTTTCTATTTCTGTAAGTTCCTTCAAGGATCTTTCACACATATCAAGACGATCAAGAATATTGTAAAATATCACAGAAATAGATTGAGAAAATTCTGTGCAAACGGAAAACCCCCGGGCATTTGGATTGAAGATCGGTTCATGGACATGGAAACTATTTTTACTTTTCTGTAATTGAGTAACTGACGATTTCGTGGTAGAGCAGTTACAACATGCCCCGGAGTATACATGTATAGACAGCCCATTTAATATTCCTGTCAATTCGAAGCATGAATGTGATTTACCACACCTCTACTGGATTCCGAATCTTCACAGGAATCCATACACAGAAAGATGCATTCCAAGATCAAGTACCGGGTACATGTTTAAACAAGCCATGTAATGCTGTATCTTTACTCAAGAAGATATTAATTTTCGGAAAGAGAAGGAGAAACGTCACAGAAATTGTGCTACAGAGTATGTGAGAAATGGTGTCAATCAAGAGAGGATTCTCAAAAAACCAAAGAACTTAGTAAATTTGAAATAGCAGAACTTTTCCAAACTCGACAGCATCAATACGTACGACATTTAAACATTTTCTACTCCCATCTCTCACAATAAGGTCAAAATGAGGTTTTTTAACATCCTGGACAGCAGCTTTTTCTAAAGACAATTGTAACTTGGAGACGTATCTCGTGATAAGTCTTCCAAAAATTCGTCTGATTGTAACACAATATACTTGTATAGGTAAGAAGGACGTATGTTATACAAAGCATCATACTCCTTTTATGACTTTGAGAACCTATTTGGTACTCGCACATCTTGTTATTGATTAACTTCTTAATTATATAGCTAATTATCTTGTTATTGATTAACTTCTTCATTATATAGCTAATTATCTTGTTATTGATTAAAATCTTAATTATATAGCTAATTTAATCTTAGGTACATAGGTAATGTAATATTGATATTTATATCGGTGCGGAGTGTCACTTGTGTTAGCTGATCAACGTCTTTTACTGTTTATTGCTACATGTGTAATACGGACATTGCGAAACATAAACTATAATGAACATTGTATAATGGACATTGCGAAGTAGTGTAGAATAAGGCTTGCATTTGTAATTTTGGAATTAGAGTATTTATAACACCTAATGTTTAGTGGTATCACATAGAAAATTGCGAACGTGAAACTATAATGAACTTTATATAATGGTCATTGCAAAACAGAATGAGTGTGTCGTCCTTCACTCGGAAATCTAACCAACTGTTGTTGGTAACGGAAAGTATCCATTGTCTGGGTATATATACTGCTACTTGTGGATATTCGGCAGAGTCCACACGGAACGATCCGAGAAGAACACTACAAACTGCGCCTCCCCTGTACTAATGTCATCGGACTTGTTGAAATTTTCATGGGCACGGATTGTGCCCCCCCCCCTTTTTTTGTATTATTCAAAAATGTCTACATGAGAAGAAAATATCTTAATGCTGCCTTCAACTCGACATTTGAAATCATTGAACAAGTATTAACGACATTAATTTTTATTCCTATGCCAATTCGATATACCCCGATATCTTGGTGAAATCTTAAAAGACATAAGACACCGCGGATGTTTTACTGAACATAAACGTTAATGGCAAACAAACGAGCTATTGACAAATGGATGGTTTCAGTTTGTCAATAGTTGAATTCCTTTAAAAAACATGTTTGTAGCAATATCCCTTATCACCTGCATATGATGTTTATATCTCTCAACTGATTCGATACGAAAGAGCCTGTTCTGCTTATGATCAGTTTTTAAATCGGAGCAAGCTACTGACAAACAAGTTGATGATACAGGGGTTCCAACAGCCTCGTTTAAAGTCAGCATTTCGCAAATTCTATAGTTATAACGATCTAGTTTGCTAATACAACCTGTCATTGGGTCAAATGCTGTCTGACATGTTTCATACCGATTGTTAGGCCATTCTTGGCACACTGATTCTGACTACGGATAACTCCGTTTACCTGATCAAGATCTAGGACTCACGGTGGGTGTGACCGGTCGACAGGGGATGCTTATTCCCCCTAGACACCTGATCCCACCTCTGGTATAACCAGGGGTCCGTATTTGCCCAATTCCCTATTTTGTATTACTTATAGGAGTTATGAGATCGATCATTGTTCGTTATCGTCACCTTTCATAAATTGTTGGACCGTTCTTTACATACTTATGTTGACGACATATTACTTCGTTCATGTGATCAAGATAGACATTTCATTGTAAGTGTTACCGGTCAATAGGGGGTGATTACTCCTGGACACCCGATGAAACCTCTGGCATTTCTAGAGGTCTATGTTGGATCTGTCAATTCCGTATAATTATACCCCCCCGAACGAATTTCAAGAGGGTATTACTATATAGGAATCACTTTGTCTGTCTGTCTGTCCGTCCATCTGTCTGTGCAGATTCGTGTCCGGGCCATAACGTCTTTGTTCTTTGACATAGGCATACCATATTTATCATATGAGTGTATCACCATGAGACGATGTGTCAGGTACCTTCATGACCTCCATATGACATTGACCTCAAGTAGATTACGTACGTCTGTGGTGAGCTTGTGTTAGTGTTATGTGCATAAGCGTGGTATACAGTATCACGTGTAGAAAGCAGTATCATTACAAAGAGTTCATTACACATTTATGGCTGACCACCTACCTTCAGCAGCGTCCCCTTGACATTGGCAAGCAATAACGCCATACCTGTTGTTATCATTGAAATCACAACCACTGAAAAAAACAACGTATTTTGGAGCCTAAATAAATTTAATTGACGAAATGATTTTCCGAATTGAGGTATTAGAGTGTTTAGAGTAGAAATCATTTATAAATCTTGCAACTGCAAATATTTTGACCCTATTCTACGTCGAAAATTCCGACGAATTTTAAAAACCAAGACTTTAAAGAGGCAAACTATCATAATGATTGACTGATTCTAAAACGAAACAAACTCTTGTCTCATTACCTTGATACACATTAGATGGCAATTAACACGGTCCAGATTTTACCCCCAGAATATTGTACCTAAATTGAGATTGGGACGCCACCTTGTGTAGGTAGCATTTTGTTTTATCATTATAACCCCCGCAACAAAGTTGTGGGTTGGTTGTATCATGACGTTCCGTTCGAGAATTTTTCACTCATATGGAGACGTCGCCACTGCCGGTGAACGGCTGCAAAATTTACTATAGGCCAATGTTCAGCATTTACGGCCTTTGATCAGGGAGGGATCGTTATTGTGACACACCTGCTGTGACACGGGACCTCGGGTTTTACGGTCTCATCCGAAGGACCGCCCCATTTAGTCGCCTCTTACGACAAGCAAGAGATACTGTAGACCTTTCTAACCCGGATCCTATATACTCCGATAAGGTTGTGTGTTCTCTCAGAAACATATTGGTTTCCGTACCTTATGTGATTTCCCTTGTTACATGGAGTCGCCATACTTGAGATACAGATTAGCCATGGGGGAGGGGGGAATGTTCTCCATTGCTTTAATATTCAGAGGTCAATCGTACTGTACAATCTTTTGATATACTTTTTCCGGGTCATGCACGGTTTTCTTTCCACCTGAAATGAGGATCCTACTTACGGATTTTGGGATCTGTAGGTCATAGGTCAAGCAACCTTGTTTCAAGGTCTTGAGTATTTCCAATTTTGATTTGAACTCAACAAACCTCATACACAGACTCGCCACGACTTGATCTCTGTCCCATTTCAGTTGTGTGTGTGTGTGGGGGGGGGGGGGGGGGTATCAGTCAAAGTAGGACAGATCTAGTTCTTAAATAGTATACTATTTATCAGAAACAGCTAACCAGTTTAAAAATATATTTCCCATCCACAATAAACGTTTTACGAATCTGTGTTACATCTTGGATGAAGGGTAAAGTATTTGCATCTGCCGTAAAATAGGAAAGGATATGAATAAATGGAAATATTTTACAATGTTACATTTTCCCGGTTTTGCGTACCTGTTAATTTAGAAGCAAGTATAGCTTTTTTATCTGATATTGTCGTCCACTTCTTTTTGACCAGGTCTTGTAAGGTCATTGAAGACAACGCTGCATAACCACTGGAAACCGTACTGAAATTTTGATACATTTCAACTTGAGATTTGTTTGATATCGTTATGCGTTAAATAATAAGCGGATAATTCATCTTTCTGTAAATGAAAGAAAAACAAAATACAGTGATCCCCCGCTATATTGCCCACCGTTATAACGCCATCCCCCTCATACCGCCATCCTATCCACAGGTACGATTTGGTCAATTTACGTTATAATCACCCCCGCTAATTATCGCCAATCAACGGCAGGAAAATTTCAGTGAGCAGGCTTAAGCAATTATCCGCCATTAGTCCTCAAGGTATCAAAGTTTGGAGCAGATAATAAGTTACGTAAATTATAATCAACTGAGTTCAAATATGCAGTATTGTTTTTGAAATCTGAGTATGTCGGACACACTGAAGTCTAAGCGTGTTGGACATAAAACAAAAACTGGAAATCATCAAATACCCCTACCATTACAAGTCATATACGACCACTGGACGCCGGGATTATCCAGGCATTCAAAGCATGATGTAGTAGATATAATTACCGAGGTACAAATGTTGGCGTTATAACGGGGTGGGGGTGGGGGGTCATTGTATGATTATAAACAAAATAAACGTTTTTAATAGTGCAGAAATTGTTACCAAGATCTCATACCAGTTATAAAGAAACATGTTACGAGGATTCCTAAATTTGATAATGTTCTTGGTCTTTGCAAGAAAGATTACCTCAAGCATGCGCAGAACAGACCAGCGATGAACAGACCAATCATACCAGGGGTATCTTGAAATATCTCAGAAACCAAAGTAGGAATAATCTGCGATGAAATATAATCTTTCATTATGAAATTCAGGTTTCGGTTTTATAACTGCATCAAATTCGTTAGAACTTACAAATCAATGAATTGATTGATTACGGTTTTCCGCCGTTTTTGGTAATATTTCAAAATGGCATCATGGTATTAGTATGATTATTATTACTAGTAACTTGGATGATGCAATACAGATACAAAATTGTAGCCCTCTTTCGGAAATTGGAATAGACCAAGGACACACCCACCCGTTATATAAACCTTTGACTTAGAGCGTTACGTTTTTGCCCATGATTGAGGTCTTTATCACTTTATTTTGGGCATTAGTTGAGTGACTAGACTTGCTTCTCTACAGGGGACCTGAAGTGCCTTGTGAGAATCTTCCCGCGGGGATCTAGGTTAGAATAGGTCCTCAGTACCCATTGATTGTCTAAGAGGCGACTAAATGGGGCGGTCCTTCGGATGAGACCGCAAAAACCGAGGTCCAGTGTCACAGCAGGTGTGGCACAATAAAGATACCTCATTGCTCAAAGGCCGTAAACGACGAGCATAGGTCTAAATTTTGCAGCCCTTCACCGACAATACAGGTTTCTAAAATATTTCCTTATCCCTAGAGAGCAACACCTTTGTAGTTATTGGCAAGGATATTTGTACATGTAAATTCAAACTATTTTCCCCCACTAAATATCGACATTGCATTCCATTCCATAGCTTTAATTTAACACACACATATGCACCATGCACTATTTACCTGATTTGGATTGCGGATGAATCTGGCTGCCAATGGGTCGCATTTGATTGTGTCAAAGTAGGCATAGGCAACTAGACCCATGCTTCCAGCCATAAGTATGGTCATAGTTGACAGCGGACCAACAATGTAGAACATTCTGATGAAAATAATGACTTCATTAAAAATATTTTCATTTATTTTCTTTCTGTGCATGCGTACTACCATTTATAATCAATATCCCAGCTGATGAAGCCTTACATAACGTCATCAAAGATATTTTCAAGGGGCGAGATCAAAAGTGCAATGTCTGACAAAAAACTAAATTCACATAGTTTTCAACAAGACCCTTTAAAACTAAATATGATGAATCGATTAACAAGTAAACATACGAGTATAAATAACACTCTGTATACCTTCTACTGTGTATTCACAAATGAAAGTGTACATTAAGACTAGTAAATGGTCACTAAAATGTCATATTATTATGTGGTTTTTCCCAGTCGCTTGTCTTTTTTCTTTTCTTTTAAAGTATAATCGACGTCCGATGATAGAAACTCACGGGAAATTGTATCCCCCCCTTTCCCCTAACTATTTGAATTTAGTTTTATATCCGACATCTATCTTTCGATCTCGCCCCTTAGATTATTGTATCTCTTCATCAGCAGCATATACATTGTAATTGCTAATCATTAATTATAATGCTCTTGCTAAGAAAGCAATTGGACATAAATTGTTGTTGATGCAAGGCAATCTGGGATTCGTTACATTTTTCATTGTTTTCATGTTAAAAATACTTCTGTTCTTTTCAATCTCAAAATATCTCTGGGTATTTTGTTAAAACTATCAAGATTTCTTGTACATTACGCATAAATATATCATGACAGATTATATTGTTTTTATGTTCAAAATACTTCTGTTATTTTCAATCTCAAAACATTTCTGGGTATAATTGCAAAACTATCAAGATTTCTTGTACATTACGCATAAATATATCATTACATATTTCCATACTTGTAAGCTTCCCCCACCGATGACATGCAGCCCGTCCTCTGTACACTAGCCTGGGAAAACGACATTGCGAGCGTCTTGAACGTGCTTCCGAACAGCGCACTAGGTATTGTGTATCGAATAGTAGGATCCAAACTGAAACTGAGTAAAATGTAGAAACTTAGTTCAATGTCGTCATGTTCCGTAGTCACGTGCTTGTATGTCAGCCACGTGACTTCTGTGTACTCGAAATTTCTGGATTCTTTGACTTATTTTGAGTTTTAATTCATGTTTATTATAAATACTTAGATATCAAACAGGCCCTTACCTTCTACATAATATAAGCAGAGCTACGACAGTATGGTACATATATAATGCTCCGATGTCACTCGGATCACCTCGGTTGATATCATTTAACCTTGGTGGTATAATATTTTCCGCCATAGTACTTATTCAGTGACGTATAACAACATGTTTAACTTCAATGATCATCTGGAACTACTGACAGCTCCCGCGAAATACAATCCATTTTAACATGTAACTCTGTCAATGTTTGTAACTATTTCTCTTTGAGAATTATGGGGATTTTTTCTCGAAATAGAGGGCAGTTTTCTAAGGAAAACGGTAAATTCATTTAGACAAAAACATATTTTGATCACTACTTTCTGAAAGTGGAAGTTTTTCCGGGAGAGTAAATAGACGACCGCAGAGCAAATGTTAGGCGTAACTACATAATTTATCACTTACCGTCACACATCCGAGGCTAGCCGAATGGCTTTGAAGTTTGAGGCAATCAATTAAAAATACATAACGTTAAACGTAAAAATTTTCCACACATATAGTCTAAAACCCAACAAAATAGGATGTAACCATTAAGTAGAAGACAAAGAAGTACATAAGAATGAGAATACATAACCTTTGTTTTCAGACATTCGAGTTTAGACGGTCCCAATCATTAGTTTTATCACTAACGTGGTGGAAATCGCTTTGCTACCGTTATGTACCAGCATTAATGTCCTCGAATCTCAAGACAGAGACTAGTATTTTCGTTTATATGATGAATACGTCAGCTGGATATCTTACATGGTATGTTAGGAAAATGCAGGAATGTCTGCTAAATCAATCATGTGTGTAATTGTGATCACAATTTGGTACCTATTACATTCTGCATGTATACATTTATCAAAGTGTGTACGTACTTCCAAATGTTAAGTCTGCCTGCATTTGAGCTTCTGCGGAGTACTTCTGATCCACCTCCAACCTTTAATGAACCCTGTGGAGGATTAATGCTAATTAGAATTTTTAATTAGCATTATTCATGTACTCACCTGTAAGATCCACTCTAATGAACCCTACACCTTGAGGTTATGAATTTCACAATTTTGATAGAAAAATCATTGCTTATTATAACCTCGCAAACCGTTTGATTGCTTAAGGTGGGTCGATCCTCATGTGACTTATCAATATTAATGGTTAAAAGTGCAAAATCTGTATTAATTTCCATTCAATATAAAAATATATAAATTTAATCAATAACCAAAGAAAATGTGTATGTTGCCACATTTCTAAAGATGTCAGACATAAAAAAAAAAAACCGGAAGTACATTGTATATCTTAACATCAGAAAATCACACATTTTCGTTAGACAGAATAATTAAGATAGATAAAAACTTGTTGAAATGACAAATTTTAAATGCCAACAGTTTAAAAAAATAATTCATAAACATGTATAAATTAATTGTGGATATTAGGGAAATCATGTATAATAGACATACAGTAGAAGAAATACCAGCATAGGAGTTATTGCCCTTGACAACATTTTTTTAATTACAAAGAATTGATTATCTATGAAAAATATAATTTTTTTCAAAATCAATAGTTTACCAGATTTTTTATTTTATGCAGTGAATAAAATTCCTCTGAAAGATATATTTCTATCATGTGCAAAGTTTAATTTGATAAAGATTTTTGCAAAAACCTATGACATCACACGAGGATCGATTAACCTTGATGCCCAGATCTAGAAGTTAAGACGATTTATGAAGGTTGCATTAATTTTTATCGTTTTGGCCACACCCCTCAGGGAGACGGTCCTCAAAATTCGCAATTATTGTTCCCCTTTACCCATAGATGCGACATGTATATATACCAAACTTTGTGAGAATCGGTTCAACCGTTCAAGAGAAGAAACTGAAAACGCTCAAATGTTTACGACCGACGGACCAAAACAGACACCAATGGGTAAACAGAGTAAATTGCGCTCTATATATTCCTACCTGAATGATGATAGCTAGAACTGATATCAACATTATCAGATACTGAAGGACGTCGGTCCAGACGACAGCTTTAATGCCTCCCTGATCAGGAAAAAGTGGAAACAGTAGTAGTAGTAGTATATGTAGTAGTAGAAGTAGTGTGATAGTAATAGTAACAGCAGTAGTAATGTATTAGCATTAATAATAGTAGTAGTACATGTAGTAGTAGTAGAAGTAATGTACTATTAGTAGTAGTAGTAACAGTGGTAGTAATGTATTAGCATTAATAATAGTAGTAGTAATAGTAGTAGTATATGTAGTAGTAGTAGTAGTAGTAGTAGTAATTTACTAGTAGTAGTAGTGGTAGTAATAGTAATGTATTAGCATTAATAATAGTAGTAGTAATAGTAGTAGTAATAGTAGTAGTAGTAGTAGTAGTAGTAGTAGTAATGTATTAGCATTAATAATAGTAGTAGTAATAGTAGTAGTATATGTAGTAGTAGTAGAAGTAATGTAGTAGTAGTAGTAGTAACAGTGGTAGTGATGATAATAGTAATAGTAGTAGTAGTGTATTAGCATTAATAATAGTAGGAATACATGTAGTAGTGGTAGTAATAGTAATTTAGTAGTAGTAGTAGTAGAAGTAATGTACTAGTAGTAGTGATAGTAATAGTAGTACTAGTAATGTAGTAGTAGTAGTATTAGTAGTAATGTAGTGTAGTAGTATTAGTAGTAATGTAGTAGTAGTAGTAGTAGTAGTAATGTAGTAGTAGTAATAGTAGTAGTGATAGTAGTAGTAATGTATTAGCATTAATAATAGTAGTAGTGGTAGTAATAGTAGTAGTAGTATTAGTAGTAATGTAGTAAGAGTAGTAGTGATAGTAGTAGTAATGTAGTGTAGTAGTAGTAATAATAATAATAGTAGTAGTAATTTAGTAGTAGTAGTCGTAGTAGTAGTAATAGTTGTAGTAGTTGTTGTAGTTGTTGTGATACAAACAGTAAGATATACGAACACTTACAATAGCTGTGTAAATCATACTTGCTGTGGACACAATCAATATAGACAGCCAAACCGGAGCTCCTAAAACTAATCATAGGATATCTTATTGATAAAGCTGTTACAACATCTTTTCCAAGTCATAACATGTTCATTATAGAGACTGAAAATTTTCTACCATTTGTTCATAATGAATTTCACTCACGTTTTTCTATGGCTGTGGACACTCCGTATGTCACAATACCTATATATATAACCTAAAAATAGATATGAAATATTTCAGAATATGTGTATGAAACCTTTCATTAAATAATAGAGTATGCCATACCGTCGACCTAATTTACAGGTCGATCATCAGAGGATATACAGTAAAATACGCTTATAGCTAAATGATGTGGACAAACAAGTTTGATTCATTATAAAAGTAATTCGTTATATCTAACAAATTCATAATATGCAAAGGCTACAGGGAGTGAAAATAACTTCGCTGTAAGCGTGAATTCATTATACGCGTGTTCGTTTTACTTGTGTTTACTGTATACTGCTAGTCCTAAATATCGTGTTATTGGTGACGCAATAAAACGATAAATTCGATAATACGTCAGATGGTGGCCTTAACATTAATGGAAGAAGGAAAGCACGACATTCAGTAGATTTGATTTTTCATTTCTTCATTGTCAACCGCGGCGTGATTTAAATTCAAACGTTAAGGCTTATTGGTAGTCGTTGTAGGTGGTCATTTTCACGCTGCAAACGATTATAAATTTAACAGCTGAAAAACCCCCAGCAGGATCACTAAATCCAGTAGTCAGTGGCGGATTTAGGAGGGGTGGCGCCTCCATTTGTGACCACAAAAATAGTAGAAAAACAGCAAATTATATACATAGCTAATGTAACTCATAAACGTAACCCTCCCAAAAAAGCCTCAAAACCCTGTTCAAAGCCACCAGCCTATTGGATCTCATTTTTCACATCCTGGATCCGCCACTGGTAATCATGAAAATAATTTGTTATTAGAGCAAGAAGCCCATGTACCAAAATGTTTGCCTTGTTATAGAGAACAGACTCAATCCATTTATATATAGTGAAGCTCAACATGAGAGCCGTTTGTACCCTACGTATCTCAGATAATTCTATACTGATTGACAAATTGTAGTCCTTTTATGTTAAGGGAAATCACCATACATGTGTATTGTTCTTTGTAAGAGTTCTATGGCTCGAAGAAACATGAATGCAGACGAACGTGATGCTGTTATCCGAAGCTACGTTTGTGACGTCACGTGACACATCTGCTAACTAAAGTTATTTGATCAGATTGGTGATGCTTATGCGATGTAACAATTTTACAAGAATAAAGGTGATAAAAGTTGGTGAAAATGACTGAATCAGACTTACCCAAAATGTCATGGTGAGAATTGTAGTCAGGATCCGTACTCGATTATCCTTGTATCGTAGTTCAAAATACTGCATAGACAAATCAAGTTACTACTATCAATCAAAAGTTCTGCAAACAGTGTATTTGTTTTGTTGTTTTCTTGTTTAACATTAAATTCGGGGGGGGGGGGGGGGGGATCAGTCATCTAGGGATGTCACAAGTTGTTGATAAAGAGGCACATATGTAGGTCAAGGCCGTAGCTGTGAGGGTTCTTTATCGTGCCAAAATGTATTGCAGGGATTTTCGTTCGCAACCATTTTATAATTTTCTTTGGTCAGTGATTTATTTTGTTTTTCAAACTACCACCCCTCCTTTTGAATTGGTAAGATTTAGCGACATTTTCCTCAAATTGGGAAAAATCATTCATAGTAAATTAAAATGGTAAAGATGTATAAAATAATCAAATAACAATTTTTTTGTTTAAGGTTTATTTCAAATCTGATTTAAAATCATAAAATAAATCATTATTTAACATTAAATATGTATTGGAAGTCACACCTTGTATATATATTATTTACTTTTTCTAAGAAATACTTATTGTCTAATTTCATAAAGAAAATAATAAATTATTAATTCACCAGCATTTGTACCCATAATCTTGTAAATATTATATTAATAATCAAGTTTCCAGAATGTCTCTCCTGTTTTGTATTTTTCGGATTTTAGTAAAACCCTGTTAGCCATTTCCTGTTATTAGCCTGACCATACATATAATGGCGGTCAAACTAAATTGTAAACAATATGGCTTAATGTGCATCTGGAAGCTATATACTTCGCTGCATATCTGCTTATATGAATGTCTCTATTGTTTTACATATTCTTTACAAAACCTTTTGCATGTGCAGTGGTTTGGAGAATAAAACTGAAGAAAAAAAACGTATTTACTCTGTCAGAAATATACGGTAACCTTTTTTTTAAATGGCCTAATTTCCCTAGATTTGAAATTGGGAAAAACATATATATATAATTGGGGAAAAAATAGCTAATTTTAGTGAGGGGAAACAGCCGAATATCGGTGGCATTTTACCCAAAAAAAATCACTGTTGGTGGTTTGAAATAATTACATGTTTCACTTGGTTAATTTTGAGGAAGTATTTTCCACATATAACTCTTGTTTTACATGTCAAGATTTGTCCGTCTTAACAAGTAAGGACCTTCTTAGTTTACAAAGTGTTTGTGTAGGTATTGAAGATGTGCATGTGGCAAGGATTTAGATTTTTTTCGAAATAATTATACGTTGTTGTTGAACTTATTGAGTTTTGAGGAAATATTATAAAGTGAGTACATGTACATGTTTTTTCTTTAATCCCTCTCCCATTTTTAAGGATAGGGCCTTTGTAAACAACTTGAAGATGTGCTTATTGCAAGGCGTTTGATTCTCAACATAAAGATGCCTTGGTGTATGAGATTTAAGGAGGTATGAGAACCCAAGAAATTCATAATACAAGGAAAGTATTACATTCATATAATATTGAACTGATGTAATAGATTTTGAATACACTCTTGCAAATGTACATTTTGTTGTTAAATTGAAAAATTCAAATTTTACGAGGTTCAAACATACGTGTATTGATAGGTTAACTCATATATCGAATAGGCTACCCTGAATAGATACGAAAATTTAAAAGACCTTTTTTTCATATGGTACAAAACAAAATATGTCATAGCTTGATGCTGGCTGATACTATCGTAATTAAACATTAATTGCCATGTTTACAGATCAATAACGATAAGAATATTCAATTATGCAAAAGTTCTTAAAAGTCTTGAGTATTCTGATATTAAATTATACATGACTACGCCTAATAATAAGTAAAAACATATAATATAAATGACAAAAATATTACACATCACTTTGCGGTGATATCAGTATCGCTTGTAACTTACACGTTTTCAAGAAACAAATAATATTATATACTTAATTAATTACCTCATTAACGCTGGTCAGTTTTAATGGATGGATTACAGGAATCATTACACGGGCTGATATCCAATAAGACAAACCGAAAGCGATTCCAGTAAGCGATGAAATGTAACCATAAAGATAGGACTCGGCGGGGAGACCCAGAATCAAAATGGATGATTGTGACGTCACCAACAAAGAAAACATGACTGGAAGAAAGTTGAGATTCCGGTTTCCAAGGTGATATTCTGTGGTAGTGGTCCGGCGTCCACTAGTACATGCGTAATAAAGTCCAATTGCAAGGGACATGCATAGCGTTACCCCACAAATAACGTAATCCACAACTGATAACTGCACCTGTGACAACATTGCGTCTTCAGATTTCAGAGTAAGTTCCAAACAATGATGCTAGACAGGAAATAAAACAAAATAGTTTTTTTTTAAATTGATGCAAATAAATGATTATTAAGATTTTGTTTGGTGAGAATGTAGTATGGGGAGGGGACTTGTATATTTGAATAAGGGTATACTTACAGACGCATGATTCTATCGGTAGCCATGTATGTCAAATACAGTAAGCATGACTCAATGTTTGACTGTTACGATCGAGGAATACTCAAATTTGTAATCTTACACCTAAATAGGAGGATTTTGCGCGTAACATTGTATATAATTTATTACACATTTATTTAGATGTATGGAATAAATATTAATATATTTTTTTATGTTTATATCTCTCAACTGATTCGATACGCAAGAGTTTGTTTTGAGTATGATGAATTTTTAAATCGAAGATACTCACAAACAAGTTGATGTTAATTGTTACAGGGATTTCAACAGTCTGGTTTAAAGGCCGGCAATTGGGTATAAAAGCAGCCAATCGGTGAAAATGGTGGAATATATGAATTTTCTGGTCACATTCAGGTTGCAGCACTTATTTTGCAAAAATAAAGATTAAGCTGTTGTACTGAAATTTTAAAATGGGTATGCTTGTTCTCCTCATAACTGTGCATATATTGGCCATATCTATTTTAGATATAAATTCTCACGAAGTTTTAATTTTGGCCTAAAAAATCTTAAGCAGGGCTAAATTTGTATTTCAAACTAGAGATTGGCAGTTTGTGGGTGTGATTATCTTTTGTTATTGTTTACACCGGATGTTGACTCACATATTGCACGAACATGCTTGTCTAGTTCTAGATAAGGGGGGGGGGGGGGGTTGCACCAAAGGAAACATGTAATCAAATCACTGTATAACGTGGATAAAAAGTACTTACTCATATATCATTGGTAAATCCAGATTTTATTTTTTAATTATATATAATCATATTCCTTTAAAAAATTTGTTAACTTTATAAAAATAACTCATTAGGAGTGTTCAGTCTGATCGCTGTTTCAGAGTTTTGCAGGATTGCTGGTACCTTTTCTAGAATAATGTCAAGCATGATGTTTGTCTGATTAAGCAACAATCTCCTAGGCCAGTTGTGTAACTCCCATTGTCTCTCACCAATGATGACAAATGTCCAATTGATCAATCATCACTTTAAAATTACTCTCAATCTGGACTCTTATGTGTGAACATTACAATGTCAAAAGAGACAATCACAGATAGTAGGTCTCCAAATATCATAATGGACAAAGTGTTTCTTAATAATCCTTCAATGCACATGTCCTCCATTGCACAGCTACAATTCCCCCCCCCCCCCCAAAATTCTTCTCATAATTGAAAGGTACCAAGAGGAAAATCATAAGTATTATTATATCATATATACCAATATTTTGTGTATATTATTGAAAAACTACATGTTTTAAAAGACATGGATAAAACAATGATGAATTCATTTTGTAATTCCTAGGGTGAAGTTTTGTTAAAGTAAAAACCTATCCTTTCAGTGCCTCACAGATCCAGCAGAGTGGTAGAAAAATGGGGAAAACTTTAGTTTATTTTGATAAATCATGCCAGTCTCCCTGTTCAAAATATCGTCTGCTACAGAGCACGTGTAGAGTCAAGCATCAAACTGCTGCTTATTCTGATAACACTGCTAAGCCCTGCCCTCTTGCCATATATGCTTAATTGCTGTAGGGGTGTAAGTTTTTCTAGGTTACTCCCGGCCTTTAAAGTCAGCATTTCACAAATTCTATGGTCGTTAAATTGATCTAGTTTGCCAATACAACCTATCATTGGGTCAAATGTTGTCTGACTTGTTTCATACCGATTGTTAGGCCGTTCTTGGCACACTGATTTTGACTACGGATTACCCCGTTTACTTAATCAATAGATAGGGCTCACGGCGGGTGTGACCGGTCGGCAAGGGATGCTTACTCGTCCTAGGCATCTGATCCCCACCTCTCGTATATCCAGTGGTCTATGTTTGCCCAACTCCCTATTTTTTATTCCTTATTGAAGTAATGAGATTGATCGCTGTTCATTATCGTCACCTTCCATTCATTGCATACATGTATTGGGGTATATGCCTGCCCAAGCTGGTTGCGCGGTAAAGTGGGTCGAGCATTCAATTTCAACTTTTTATTACATTATTGTTTTCAAAGTGCACATTCATTGATATTTTCGGGAGCAGGCAGAAAGTTTTATATCCATTACTATTTGTGCACACATATGGTTTCACAATCACATAGTCTGGTAAGCAGATGTGACACCTCCATTGAGTTAAAGTAGTCCGCGGCCATTAACAATGCGGGTTTTATGGTTCTGTAAAAACTCGTAGAGTCTCTTTAAAACCTTTTACAGAACATATCGCATGTCAATTTTAATTTTTTTTTTGCGCAAAATTAATTTTCCCCATGCCAAAATGTAACGAAAATATTTGGCGTGGGTTGTTTTTTTTTTTTTTTTTTAGTTTGAGAGCCACGAATGTGCATCTTTACTCTTGAGATTTTACGTGTCATAATGAATTGAATAAGATTCTGTTTAGTCTCCACTACATCCACACATGATAATTCTACATCGGTTAGTCATTGTACAAAATGATCCTAAACTAATTACAAAAGCTTATAATTCATTGCTTTAAGCTATACTATAATATAGTCTACAGCATATAAAAAAATATACAAAATATGATTTGCGGAAAATTCTATTTTTGGCCAAAAAAAAATAATTTTTTAATGATGCAGTTCGTCCTCCATGCACAGTAAAGATGGCGTCATAATGACAAATATATTAAACAAGGTTTTTAAAAAATCAGGGGAATTGTAAGTTTAGATAGAAATGAATCTGTTATTTTCAGGTCATAAAGCAAATAGGCTAGGGCCTCTCAATGTTCAAAATTTGAAGTTTGGTTTGAGAGAATTCTTAGTTTTTTTTGGAATAGTTTTCCTTTTTAACTTAAATCCGAGATTTCAAAAAAAAAAAAACAACCCAGAAATCACGCACTAACAGATTCCATATTTTACCAACAGAACTATAGGTTATTTAATTAGGTCCATAAATCTAAAGAAAAAAATCAAAATGAGGATGCTACCCCTAGGCTCTTTTTGATGGAATAAAATTACGATGCACCCTATACGACATTTCAATGCATTCTAGCTATAATGCATATAAGAGAACAAGTAATTAAAACCCAGAGTTTTATAATCCGTAAAGAAATCTTATTTCATGTGAAGTATTTTGATATTGAAAGCTTCCAAACATATTGTCGCTCCTAATTGATTCAATGGTTCTTTGTTGTTTATAAACACTCTACCCTCTTTCTTTCGAAGGGGCATCACACTCAATTTACACAAGCATCAGTCTCTAATACGTTGTGAAAAGGTTTGTTTAAATTATCCCAGTGGGTCTGTAGAAGAAATTAAAAATGTGACGTCAACAGTCAAGAGACCGTAATTTCGGCTGAGATTTGGTTCGGCTGAATATTTGGACTGACGCCTTCACTGAATCTCGGAGCATTCCTTTATAATTCATGTCTGGAAATTTACTTTCAGCTTCGACCGGTTCTAGCAATTAAAGTGCACTTAGGTGACACTGCTGTTCGCAGTTAGTTGACTATTAAACCAAATCTGTATCATTATTAGTGCTGTATTACTTACCGTCTAAGTATGTAAATTCCATAAAATAAACCATCACTTATTTTTCCGTTCAAATGAAGACGTTTATTGCGCAATATTTTATCTCCCAAAATTGAAGAGTTCCTATAGTTTGTTTTTTAAATTAGCAAAATGCAAGTAGGTGTGTAGAGATACAATGTATCAGTAACTAGATAAAGCAGACTATAAGAACTCTTTAATTCCAGGAGATAAAATATTGTGTCATGGAAGTCTTCATTTGAACGGAAAATTCAGTGCCTATATTCGTTTTGGGATTTTTATACCTAGACGGTAAGCAATACAAAATTAATAGTGATAGAGAGTTAGTTTGATAGTCAAATCGCTTATTTGAAGCGAACAGCAGTGTCACCAAAGTGCACATTAATTGCTAGAACTGGCCGAAGCTGAAGGTAAATTTCCAGACATGAATGATAAAGGAATGCTCCGAGATTCGGTGAAGGCTTCCGTTCAAATATTCTGCCGAGCCGAATCTCAACCGAAATTAAAGAGACCGATAAACAAATATATCTCGCTGAGAAAGATCCCATTTATGCTTTCCGTGAGATGAGGTAAAAATACGGTAAAATTGATAGCTGAATTTGAGAATAAATTCAAGCATATTTAAGCAACATTTCATTAAGTAGTGTATGTATTTAAGCAAAATCTTATGATATACCGGGTTTATTTAATGGGATATGTCTGCCTCCGTTAAAAATTCCCCCCCACTTCTTGCGCGAATTCAAAACTGGGCAAATATAAATCCACTCATCAACCTCAAGCAGTGATAAATAGAAAAAAGGATACAATGACCAGGTAGGATTCTGTGAAATATTGTAAACTCGGGGATACATTGTTTAGTTTCGTTAGGATGTAACGTGGATTTGATTTCCGTACATTGAAACATTAAACCATTTGCGATTGACATCCGTAGGAAAGAGATCCTAAAAGTCCTAGAAATCAACGTAAACCGAGCCCCGTCAAAACATAATGCTTTCACAGTTAGCGGACAGTATGAGAGAGAAGTTATACTGCCTCGCTAGAGAGCTTGCATTTCTACTGATGTGGTAGAGTGCCTCTCTTGATCACGCAAGTTTGGCAACGACGAGCGTGATCAACACTTGGTTAGGTGACCGCTACACGTTAAAAATTGGTGGCCCAGCGTAGTGACTCTGGTGTTTGGCAGGAGGCCTGTTTCAGGTAGAATATCTTTGGAGCTCTGGGTACATGCGTGGATTCGTCCGGGGACGACGGTGACTGTCATTGGGAACGGCGGATGTCGCTACTGAGCAGGTGCCAAACACTCAGAAAGGACTCATGCTAAGCTTCGGGACGAAGCTTCCCCGAGTAGGGGGAAGTGTAGCGGACAATATGAGAGAAAATTTATACTGCCTCGCTAGAGAGCTAGCTTTTCTAGTGTAAAACGTCAATTTTGCAGCCGTTTACCGGTATTGGTGACTTCTCCATTATAGTGAAATAGTCTCGAGCTTTGTTAAACAACCTTGGTTAAACAATATACAATCAATCAATCAAAATAAGGTCATACCTCACAATAGTTTACTCCAATTCCAATGTAGCGACCACAGAGTTCTTAAGACCTGGGCAAGGAAAATCAAACCTTGTGAACAGATATTTAATTTGTTGAAAGTAACATACAATAATGCAAATTACACAGCTTGCAACTTCCAGAAAAGCGCAGACATCCTTGCGAATGTAAAATATGTTTTATGTAAAGAAATTAAATGAAATTCATAGTAATTCCCATTAACAGTAAACACCCTTGTAACATATGTTTATATGTTAAACTATTAAATGAAATCCATTCTATTTTTTTCGTCATTAAATTCAACATCATCTTAGTAACATATGGTTCATTTCACTTTGACGTGATTTTGTTTTTATGGTGCTTTAATTTTCTGATCGGTTTGGTTCAGTCAGAGGCATACTGATAATGCATCAATATCCGTGTGTATTAATTGTAATTCAAACAATATTCTATTATGTATAAAACATAAATGAATTAGACAACAGGCATTGTCTATATAAGCCTTCTCCATACAAGTTCATAGTCAAAGTCATGCATAAAATAATGTTTGTATAATTACAGATGAATAGTAACAATGAAAATGTTTGGTAACAGTAATATGATATAGATTAGTGATATGTTTCAAATTATATGATAATTTACAACTTAGTGTATGACTGACAAGAGTAATTTTGGTATATCAAGAATTACTATTAAAAATTTAAAAAGAGAAACATTGGAAGAGGTTAGTTCTGTGGTATGAGAATGAAATTAATTGAACGAATTTATTTTTAGATAAGATAAATTCGTGTACAGTTCTTAAAATTGCAACATTTTGGTAATAACTAACTAAAGGTTATTGTCACCATTCAAAATGAGTTCTAAAGATAAAGGTGATGGTAATTGTAAATTATTAAAAATTTGTATCAGTCTTTTATATTTTAAAAATTCAGGAAGTGAAGTGTTGTTATAGAACTATTTTGACTTTTTGACATGTCACATTTAGGATCTCCCCTAAGAAAGTGATTAAATAAATCAGCATTAAGATTACTAGCTTTATTTCGCAACTGACAATGCAGTATATATTTGCGTATGACACACCTACACACCAATGTATACAACTGCATGTAGTGCAGATTCCATTATTCAAGATCCTTTTTCGTGTCGTGAAAATTTTCAAAACAATTAAGAGTAACTTGCTTTATAACCCCACTTAAGGAAATTCAAGATATAGGGTCCATGGCGTGTGCGACCGGTTGAGAGAGGATACTTACTCCTCTTAGACACCTGATCCCACCTCTGGTATATCCAGGGGTCCGTGTTTGTCTTGGAGACGTCTACAATGACGTCATAACGTAATAAGAGTCGTTGTCAGTGCATGTGAAATATTGTTAAACCTTTAAATTTATCAACTTAATGATGTAAAACTTTTAACTACTTTTTACGTGTATTATGACGTCCTGTATCTATTCCCTCCTCGCAAAAGCTCTCATTTCGTCATGAACATATTCAGTGGTAAAGTGGCGCTTCGTAACCGGGAGGTCGTTAGTTCGAGCCCCGCTCATGCCATAGCCGCGTCATACCCAAAAACTAGTGACTGCTCCTTCGCCAAACGCTCGGCATTTAGAAGTGAGAATCACGGGTCTTTCGGATATGACCTTACAAGTAAACACGGAGGTCACGTGTAGCGACGGGCGTAGGCATGTTAAAGAACCCCTCAGTGCTACGGCCCCGATGGCAATTTGTGATACTTCATCTACAACTGGTGTCGTCTCAAAATGAGTGAAAAAGTCTTGACGTTACGTAAAACAAACGAATACTCCAGCCCCGTCAAACCTGAAATTTAGGTAGTGAATGCACCTTCGACAAACACCCGGCATTCAAAGTGAGAATCACGTGTCATCTGGATATAACCTTAAAAAACGAAGGTCATGTGTCGCTGCAGGCAGGCGCTAAACATAGGTCCATTTGTAATATGGTGTCGTCTCAATATAAGGGTACATGTAATATTATTTACAGGACGTACAACAATCAACAATGGCAGTAATAGTGCCTTAAGGTAGTACTCTACATCGTCATAATGGCCGACTTCCTTTAAAAACATGGATGACAAAATCGATATCAGCAATATTTTACTTTTCCTTTTCCATTTAAATACCTAGCCGAGTAGCTCAGTAGGTTAGAATACCGAGTGCTGAACTGTAGGTCGCAGGTTTGAGTCCAGCAGGGGTTTTAATTTTTTTCCAGATTACCTTCTACTAAAACTGTATTTTTTGACAAAATAAAGTAAATTTGAAAATTTTCAAATTCAAAATATTTTTGTACATATCCTACACTTCTCATCTACATCACATTTCTCTGGTGTAGCATACATCCTTAATATCAAGCTTATAATGTATATAAAAATGTACAAAAAGCTACATTTATCAATGCTTCATTTAAAAAATTAATGCTGCCGAGACAGGGAAAATCACCAAAGGGCAACGATGTTTAAATTACCTGGTTGCAAAGAATTCCAATAAAGAATAAAACTGCACCTAATCATGGTATAAATAATATATAATTTCATGCTATGCATAAATACCTCATACAAAGTTTTTAAGAGTAAAAGTCTAAAACAAATCTGAGAAATAAATACCACGATTTCATAATTTTCTGAGGATTAAAGTTTGTGAAGATTTATCGATGAATAGTTTTGAGACTATTGTTGATAGATATTTTCGTGGGAAAATCTCCATGTTCTTCCGTTTAATATGATTAATTCAATTATACACTCGATCTCTCTTGCTCAACCACGAAAAAAAGAAAAAGAAATGTTGAACGAAAAATGAAATAATCCTAGTTGCTGCGTGTCTTATTCTTAATACATGTATTTACGTTTACACAATAAAGGTACGGGTATTGTAAGGGTGTTAATAATGAACTGAATCATATAACATATTTTTTCTTTTGTATTGTATACATGCATGTACATATCTCAACATATTACACATAGCAATAAATAGTAAATATGTTCGGACAGTTCTTCCAATGCAAAATCCTCCAAAATTGGTGCATTTCTTTCTTCGGAACATCATGTCATGTTATGGTGTGCTAAGCAACATCATGCAAGGGCGAAAGCGCTAACCCTATCAATTCTATTTTTTTTTATTAGTTATATTGAACTTTGAATACCCAAGAAGAAAAAAAATGAAAAACATATACACGTATGTAAAATTTACGGTTGTACAAATTTCAAAATGACAATAAATTATTAGTTTATTCCGGAAGGTTTTTGTCCAATCTTGAATTTTGTCGATTTCCTCCTTCATTCTAATATTAAGTTTCCAGTTATGCAAATCCGTGGGAATCCGGGTTAGAATAGGTCCTCAAGACCCTTGCTTGTCGTAAATCACGACTAAATGGGGCGGTCCTTCGGATGAGACCTCATCACGAATCCTTGTAATAAAAACTCATAAACATGCACTGCTAATGTTACTCGACTTGTGTCAAAAATAAATATAACACTCCCATCTGGTTACATTAGGCATCAGTAGAATAATAGTATTGATTACTATACTATGATTATACTCCTGATGCAGAATTAGTCGAGTATTTTTAATCGGTATTGTGACGATATTGGTACAAGTCGTTAAAAAACAGTAGAAAGAATAACACTATAGAACAATATGCAGTATTGACCGGATGTTATAACACCCGGACAATAAAATACGTTCAAATAAAATTAAAAAAAGGTTATATGAACATATAAAGCAAACGAACAATTTTTAAAAATCCATGTCAGACTCAAAAAATGCCTCATTCAACTTCACCGGCCTATTTCAGGAATACAGCCTCTGTTTTAATGCGCAGCATTCAAACGACTTAGGGGTCGTTTCCTGTTTGTCCGGGACCCGATGAATCGCTGTGTTTTTCTGAAGGCTTAGTGTCAAGCACAATATGTTGGGTCTTCTGTTTTTCTTCTTTTATTTGTCTCCGCCTCTAAATGTAAAATCTTAACAGTAATTCAAGTGTACGAGAAATATTTTGCTTATACAGCTGTATGACCACACGTCAATCCAAATTCTATCTTCGCTAGTTGATATATGTAGTTGAAGCAGTGTTCCATAATTAGAATTCTTAAAAAAGATTACATATATTCTAAATAATTGTAAAACGTTTATCCCCTATTGAGGCCCTATGAATTGAAGGAAATTGATTTTGTAGTGCCCGAGAATGTTTGCATTGTAATAATGAATTATGGCGCTGAAGATTTTTATATAAACTTTCCTAATACACGTATATTGCAAATATATAGATTTTGTCCCCCATTGTAAACCCCCGCCCCCCGTAGGAGTCATTATTACAACATATTTTAATCTTCACTACCTTAGAATGATTGTATGTTAATGAAAAGGTGAAGATAACAAACAGTGAATATATAATTATATGATGTTACTAATAATAATCCTGCTATTCTTGAAAAGATTGAAAGGAATTCCAATAAATGTAAACATTTGATCCCCTATTGTGACCCCCTACCCCTCGGGGGCCAGTAAATGAACAAATTTGAATCTGCACTTTAGGCGGATGTCTGCATATCAATAGGACTAATCAAGGCCTCGCTGTTCCCTCCTGAGAAAAGATTTAAAATATTTTCCTATATACTTTGATCCCCTATGTGCCCTCAATCCATTCGGGGGAGGGGGAATATGTTTGAATAAAATTGAACCGACACTCATTAAGGAAGCTTTCATATATTAAGTCCTGTCCTTTTTGTTCTGGGGATTCCTAAGAGGATTCTTAAATGATGCCACCGTGTTTTAACTATTTCTTAATCATCTCCCCTTTGAAAAGGGTGTTACTCTTCATTCGCAGAAGTTTTAGTCCCCTTTGCCCAAGAATGCATTTTGGCCAGATTGGTTAAAGTTGATCATGTGGTTCTAGAAAAGAAGTCGAAATGTGTAGAGTTTACGGACAGACGAACAGACAGATGGACGCTCGACAACAGGTTATCAGAAAAGCTCTCTTAAACTTATAGCTCAAGTGAGTTAGAACCTGCTCCTAGAATAGGTACAAACACAACACTGACTTAACCATCTTCATTCCATCATCCAAAGATCAGATTAAGTTTTAAGGACATGCTGTGGCACAACAATGGGGTATGAAAAGTATTGCTGTTTCTGTGATATAAATACCTTTGGTATCGTTGAGCCGCATGATAGTACATGTTTAACTTTTGCTGGCAAACAAGGAAAAAATTGTTCCGTAAAGTTCAAGACATATCTTGCATCTACTTCTTCTTTTGGAGGACCTGAAAGAGAGAGAAAGAGAAAACAGATATTGTCATTGTTTAGAATTGTGTAGGTTTAGAATACCTTATACCTATTATTAATTCGAGACTCCTCTGAGTCTTACCTTTCTTTTATATTGTGATATGTGCGGGAGAGAGTCGGAGCGGAGGTCGTATTGAAAAGTAGGAATTCGGCGGCACGAGCTGGTGTTACTACTTTACCTGACTTTTACAGCTTTAAATCGCGGATCTAGCTTCCGAAATATAATAATTCAGTATGCGGGTGATTGCCCTATAATTAACCATAACTAATTCGTGGATATCGACACCTAAACAACGATAAATGAAGCATAGCTTGGATTTGCCTCCTGGCCGTTAAGATTTTCCTGCACATGACGTCAGCAGACTGTTTCCGTTTGATCGGCGATAGCACCGAATTAGTATCGATTAATTTATCGATTAATTATCAGATCGATTAATAATCAGATAACTGAATCCTCGTTTCAAAATGACATCAACTCTCAACCCCCCCCCCCCCCCTCCCGCGCGCATATGTACATTGTAAAAGCGGGAATATGATTCAAAAGAATGTCGGATTGCCCTATCATATATATAAAAAGAACTTCCATATCCTTAGTTCAAGCACTTTTGAAACTAAGAATTACCTTGAATATATTTACACCGACTGAGTAAATAAAGTTTAGTAATATATTATATATGATGTAGAATTAATCATTCCTTCCAAATCTTCATGTCTTGGAACGTTGACCTAGCGAACATGACCTTAGTCTTTCACTATCTAGAATGTACACGACCCGTTCTGGTTGGATACACAAGGGAACAAGCACCATCATGTAGCTTACCCACAATTTTGCTGACGATCAAACCAACTATGATAACCAAAAGAATGGCGATGACGTCAAACCATTGAAAAGACAAACTGTAGATCTTATTGAAGCCTTCTCTGTAATTAAACAAATCAGTAATTATTTCCTTGAGTTCTGTAGAAGTAGGATTGATTGATTGTGTTGTGTCATGTTTAATGCCTCTCTCGAGATTTTTTCACTCATATGGAGACGTCACCAAGACCAGTGAAGGGCTTCAAATTTAGGCCTTTGATCGGCGCTTTAGGCCATTGAGCAGTGAGATTTCTTTAGCGTGCCACTCCTACTGTAACACGGGACGTCCGTTTTTAAGGATCGCTCAAGATAGTGAGCAGATATTTCCAAATAACCAAGTCATTTGAATCATGACCTTAGACCTTGTGATCTGAAAACCAACAGGTGTCATCTACTCTTTAGGGAGCACCAGTGTACCAAGATTGATGTCTGTTCTTAAGATATCAAGTGGACTTTTTATATGTCCAATTTGACTCTTGACCTTGTGATCTCAAAATCGATAGTCCTGATGCCGAGTGTTTGGCGATGGAACTGTCACTACATGTTATAACGAATTTGGTCTGTCGCGGCCAGGATTCGAACCCCGGCCTCCTGCATGTGTGGCGAACGCTCTAACCTCTAGATCACCGCGGTAGTGTGTAAACGTAGGGGAAACCCCCTGAAATCTTCACGTAACAATTTAAAGAGATTACTTATATTTCCAGACATGCAAATGCAATGTGATGATTAAAAACCAGCATATATAAGTTTCGCAATGATACACGTACATGCATGTCTGTGTTAATTCATTTTTATGATCCCGTAGTATGTTCGTCTGTTTATCTGTCTGTATCTATGTCCGAAAATGTTTAAACCTTTCCCATAACATTTGATAAATCAATGATAAGGTTTTCATATTTCATATGTTTATTCCTTACGACAAGACCACTCTGTTGGTATCAAAATGTTGACCCCATAACCTGGGAATTTAACCTACTTTTGACAAACATTGATTTAGAATATAACTTCTGAATGGTTAGTGATATGACTTTCATATTTCACATGAGTATTCCATGTTGTCTTTCTTGGGTACCAGGATTACTTCGCTGCCCCATGAAGACATCAGTGTTTCACAAACACATCTTTGTTCTCTGTCGGATAATTCAATGGTCAGGTGACCTAACAGATATGTACGACTTATAAATATACTAAAAGAACTTTCGCAACAGTCTGAACCGGGGACTATCGATTAAAATCTAACAAGTCAATTTACAATATGCATGTTTGTTAAATAACAAAGTGAACTAAAAGTGTAACTCGTTGTACAACGAGCAAGAAATGAAATTGAAAATTGCATTCATATTCACAGAAAAGTGGAGTAGTATTTTTCCGCTCACTCAGATTAAAGGTGAACAGCGATCAATCTCATCACTGATCTGGATCGGCCTAGTGGTTACGACGCTCGCTTCGCAACTTGGAAGTTCCGGGTTCGACTCTAGATCGAGAAACCGCGTCAAACCTATGAGGTTTAACATAGTGACTGTTCCTTCGTCTAGCGCCCAGTATTATAAAAAAAAAAGTCGTGAATTTATCGGATATGACCTTAAAAATGAAGGTCCAATGTCGCGGCAGGTGTTGCCACGATAAAGACCCATGATGTTATCGCCATGCATAGGTAAAAATTTGTAACACTTCACCTACAACTAGTGACGTTTCTATTGAGGGGAAAATTCCTGAACAGGACGTAAAACAACAAACACCCAGATGTACGTATATAAAGCTTAAGGTACTGAGTACTTACAATGCTGCTGGTGTTGTGCTAACGGCGGCCCCTGTAATATTGAGTCCGTGGGCTAATGGGGTTGTAGTGTTCGTGTAGGTCGTTGTATTCTCAGAACACATGTCCACTGGGGCCGGATCTAGCTTTTTCTCCACTCCGGGCGGACTAAGTACAATATTACCAATGGCCATCCATAGGTAAAACATCAACGAAACTATGCCACCGACGATTGCTCCCTTAGAAAACCAAGAAATAAGACACATTAAAATGATACATTATTGGTTGGAGAGGGACAATTGGAACTGCACGAGTTGTACATAAATGAAGGGCAAAAAAACTATTTTTTTCTTGTCCTAATCCATCGTGAGATGTTAACGCGGGGTATTAGACGGACTTAACAGATACTGTATCAGAACGAGTTCGTTATGCTGTTGGAGTGGAACCCAAAACCCGAATAGTCGTTTTATAACTTTGTTTTAAAAATCAATTTTGAATTTTAGTTACCCAATACACACTCATGGTGATGCGATATTTGTATACTAATTCAAACATTAACGTAAAAGAGGTTTATTTTGTTTGTACAATATAGTCCAGAATTTTTCACTCATATAGGGACGCCATCAGCTGAGATGAAGTGCCACAAATTTTGACCTATGCACAAATTTTGACCTATGTACAAATTTTGATAATGTGTTTTAAAGCTGTATGTGCATTTCTGTGAGATAAATGTTTATGTATATTTTTTAAATGTATGATTTTCCCAAAAATTAATTTTTAAAAGTACTTAATTGAGATCGATTGAATTAATGTTCGAGTTGTATAATATCTAGGTATAAATGAAGCGCATTTAGAATTAACTTAAGGCGGTATTCTACATCGTCATAATGGCTGACTTCCTTTTAAAACATGGATGAAAATATGAATGTTATCAATATTTGTCTATTCATTTAAATTGTTCTCGCCTAGTTGAGTAGTTCAGTAGGTTAGTACGTCGACTGCTGGGGTGCATTTTACGAAATGCGCATTTCGACAAATAATGTCTCTTCAGTGATGCTCAACGGAAATGTTTGAAATCCGAAATAACTGAAGTTTTAGAGCTAAATATAGCCAAATAATACAATTTAAGACTTGCGACTTTGTAAAACAGGCCCCAGAACTGTAGATCGCGGGTTCAAGTCCAGGAGGGGTTTTAATTATTTTTTTTTTCAGATTGCTTTCAACTACATTTTTGACTAAATAAAGTAAATCTGAAAGTTATCAATCTCAAAATATTGTTGTACATATCCTTCACTTTCATCCGTATCAAATTTCTCTGGTGTAGCATACATCCTTAAAAATGAAATAAACATTATAGTTATCAATTTGTACTGCGTTTGTTTCGGGTTCAATTTATTAATTATTCGTTCATGAAATGTACAAAGAGGGCTGCTGCAGTGTTTTGTGTATTCAATACTATTTGTGCGGATTCACACAACTATTAATATTTCGTGTAGGCTTAAGGTGATAAGGTAGTCGACTCCACAATACAAGTGACACATGAGAGGGGGCGTATGACAGAACATATGAGAGAGGACATATAACAGAACACATGAGAAAGGACATATAACAGAACACATGAGAGGACATATAACAGAACACATGAGAGGACATATAACAGAACACATGAGAAAGGATATATAACAACACATGAGAGGACATATAACAACACATGAGAGAGAACATATAACAACACATGAGAGAGGACATATAACAACACATGAGAGAGGACATATAACAACAGATGAGAGAGGAGATATAACAGAACACATGAGAGAGGACATATAACAACACATGAGAGGACATATAACAACACATGAGAGAGGACATATAACAACACATGAGAGAGGACATATAACAACACATGAGAGGACATATAACAGAACACATGAGAGAGGACATATAACAGAACACATGAGAGGACATATAACAAAACACATGAGAGAGGACATATAACAGAACACATGAGAGAGGACATATAACAGAACACATGAGAGAGGACATATAACAGAACACATGAGAGAGGACATATAACAGAACACATGAGAGAGGACATATAACAGAACACATGAGAGAGGACATATAACAAAACACATGAGAGAGGACATATAACAGAACACATGAGAGAGGACATATAACAGAACACATGAGAGAGGACATATAACAACACACATGAGAGGACATATACAGAACACATGAGAGAGGACATATAACAACACATGAGAGAGGACATATAACAACACATGAGAGAGGACATATAACAACACATGAGAGAGGACATATAACAACACATGAGAGAGGACATATAACAACACATGAGAGAGCACATATAACAGAACACATGAGAGGACATATACAGAACACATGAGAGAGGACATATAACATAACACATGAGAGAGGACATATAACAGAACACATGAGAGAGGACATATAACAGAACACATGAGAGGACATATAATATAACACATTAGAGGACATATAACAGAACACATGAGAGAGAACATATAACAACACATGAGAGAGGACATATAACAGAACACATGAGAGAGGACATATAACAGAACACATGAGAGAGGACATATAACAGAACACATGAGAGAGGACATATAACAACAGATGAGAGAGGACATATAACAGAACACATGAGAGAGGACATATAACATAACACATGAGAGAGGACATATAACAACACATGAGAGAGGACATATAACAACACATGAGAGAGGACATATAACAACACATGAGAGAGGACATATAACAACACATGAGAGAGGACATATAACAACACATGAGAGAGGACATATAACAACAGATGGGAGAGGACATATAACAGAACACATGAGAGAGGACATATAACAGAACACATGAGAGAGGACATATAACAACACATGAGAGAGCACATATAACAACACATGAGAGAGGACATATGACAACACATGAGAGAGGACATATAACAACACATGAGAGAGGACATATAACAGAACACATGAGAGAGGACATATAACAGAACACATGAGAGGACATATAACAGAACACATGAGAGAGGACATATAACAGAACACATGATAGAGGACATATAACAACACATGAGAGAGGACATATAACAACACATGAGAGAGGACATATAACAACACATGAGAGAGTACATATAACAGAACACATGAGAGGAGACATATAACAGAACACATGATAGAGGACATATAACAACACATGAGAGAGGACATATAACAACACATGAGAGAGGACATATAACAACACATGAGAGAGGACATGTAACAGAACACATGAGAGGAGACATATAACAGAACACATGGGAGAGGACATATACAGAACACATGAGAGAGGACATATAACAGAACACATGAGAGGAGACATATAACAGAACACATGAGAGAGGACATATAACAGAACACATGAGAGAGGACATATAACAGAACACATGAGAGAGGACATATAACAGAACACATGAGAGAGGACATATAACAGAACACATGAGAGAGGACATATAACAGAACACATGAGAGAGGACATATAACAGAACACATGAGAGGACATATAACAAAACACATGAGAGAGGACATATAACAGAACACATGAGAGAGGACATATAACAGAACACATGAGAGAGGACATATAACAACAGATGAGAGAGGACATATAACAGAACACATGAGAGAGGACATATAACATAACACATGAGAGAGGACATATAACAACACATGAGAGAGGACATATAACAACACATGAGAGAGGACATATAACAACACATGAGAGAGGACATATAACAACACATGAGAGAGGACATATAACAACAGATGGGAGAGGACATATAACAGAACACATGAGAGAGGACATATAACAGAACACATGAGAGAGGACATATAACAACACATGAGAGAGCACATATAACAACACATGAGAGAGGACATATGACAACACATGAGAGAGGACATATAACAACACATGAGAGAGGACATATAACAGAACACATGAGAGGACATATAACAGAACACATGAGAGAGGACATATAACAGAACACATGATAGAGGACATATAACAACACATGAGAGAGGACATATAACAACACATGAGAGAGGACATATAACAACACATGAGAGAGGACATATAACAACACATGAGAGAGGACATATAACAACACATGAGAGAGGACATGTAACAGAACACATGAGAGAGGACATATAACAGAACACATGAGAGGACATATAACAACACATGAGAGGACATATAACAACACATGAGAGAGGACATATAACAGAACACATGAGAGAGGACATATAACAACACATGAGAGAGCACATATAACAACACATGAGAGAGGACATATGACAACACATGAGAGAGGACATATAACAACACATGAGAGAGGACATATAACAGAACACATGATAGAGGACATATAACAGAACACATGAGAGAGGACATATAACAGAACACATGAGAGGACATATAACAGAACACATGAGAGAGGACATATAACAGAACACATGATAGAGGACATATAACAACACATGAGAGAGGACATATAACAGAACACATGAGAGAGGACATATAACAACACATGAGAGAGGACATATAACAGAACACATGAGAGGACATATAACAGAACACATGAGAGAGGACATATAACAACACATGAGAGAGGACATATAACAGAACACATGAGAGAGGACATATAACAGAACACATGATAGAGGACATATAACAACACATGAGAGAGGACATATAACAACACATGAGAGAGGACATATAACAGAACACATGAGAGGACATATAACAACACATGAGAGGACATATAACAACACATGAGAGAGGACATATAACAACACATGAGAGAGGACATATAACAGAACACATGAGAGAGGACATATAACAACACATGAGAGAGGACATGTAACAGAACACATGAGAGAGGACATATAACAGAACATATGAGAAGACATATAACAACACATGAGAGAGGACATATAACAGAACACATGATAGAGGACATATAACAGAACACATGAGAGAGGACATATAACATAACACATGAGAGAGTACATATAACAGAACACATGAGAGGACATATAACAGAACACATGAGAGAGGACATATAACAGAACACATGAGAGAGGACATATAACAACACATGAGAGAGGACATATAACAACACATGAGAGAGGACATATAACATAACACATGAGAGGACATATACAGAACACATGAGAGAGGACATAAAAGAGAACACATGAGAGGACATATAACATAACACATGAGAGAGGACATATAACAGAACACATGATAGAGGACATATAACAACACATGAGAGGAGACATATAACAGAACACATGAGAGAGGACATATAACAACACATGAGAGAGGACATATAACAACACATGAGAGAGGACATATAACATAACACATGAGAGGACATATACAGAACACATGAGAGAGGACATAAAAGAGAACACATGAGAGGAGACATATAACATAACACATGAGAGGACATATACAGAACACATGAGAGAGGACATAAAAGAGAACATATGAGAAGACATATAACAACACATGAGAGAAGACATATAACAGAACACATGAGAGAGGACATATAACAGAACACATGAGAGAGGACATATAACAACAGATGAGAGAGGACATATAACAGAACACATGAGAGAGGACATATAACATAACACATGAGAGAGGACATATAACAACACATGAGAGAGGACATATAACAACACATGAGAGAGGACATATAACAACACATGAGAGAGGACATATAACAACACATGAGAGAGGACATATAACAACACATGAGAGAGGACATATAACAACAGATGGGAGAGGACATATAACAGAACACATGAGAGAGGACATATAACAGAACACATGAGAGAGGACATATAACAACACATGAGAGAGGACATATAACAACACATGAGAGAGGACATATAACAGAACACATGAGAGGACATATAACAGAACACATGAGAGAGGACATGTAACAGAACACATGAGAGAGGACATATAACAACATATGAGAGAGGACATATAACAACACATGATAGAGGACATATAACAGAACACATGATAGAGGACATATAACAAAACACATGAGAGAGAACATATAACAGAACACATGAGAGAGGACATATAACAACACATGAGAGGAGACATATAACAGAACACATGAGAGGACATATAACAAAACACATGAGAGGACATATAACATAACACATGAGAGGACATATAACAGAACACATGAGAGAGGACATATAACAACACATGAGAGAGGATATATAACAGAACACATGATAGAGGACATATAACAGAACACATGAGAGAGGACATATAACAGAACACATGAGAGGAGACATATAACAGAACACATGAGAGAGGACATATAACAGAACACATGAGAGAGGACATATAACAGAACACATGAGAGAGGACATGTAACAGAACACATGAGAGGAGACATATAACAGAACACATGAGAGGAGACATATAACAGAACACATGAGAGAGGACATATAACAGAACACATGATAGAGGACATATAACAGAACACATGAGAGGAGACATATAACAGAACACATGAGAGAGGACATATAACAGAACACATGATAGAGGACATATAACAGAACACATGATAGAGGACATATAACAGAACACATGAGAGGACATATACAGAACACATGAGAGAGGACATATAACAACACATGAGAGAGGACATGTAACAGAACACATGAGAGAGGACATATAACAACACATGAGAGGACATATAACAGAACACATGAGAGGACATATAACATAACACATGAGAGGACATATAACAGAACATATGAGAGAGGACATATAACAACACATGAGAGAGGACATATAACAACACATGAGAGAGGACATATAACAACACATGAGAGAGGACATATAACAGAACACATGAGAGGACATATAACAACACATGAGAGGACATATACAGAACACATGAGAGAGGACATATAACAGAACACATGAGAGAACATATAACAGAACACATGAGAGGACATATAACAGAACACATGAGAGGACATATAACAACACATGAGAGGACATATAACAGAACACATGAGAGAGGACATATAACAACAGATGAGAGAGGACATATAACATAACACATGAGAGGACATATACAGAACACATGAGAGAGGACATATAACAGAACACATGAGAGGACATATAACAGAACACATGAGAGGACATATAACAGAACACATGAGAGAGGACATGTAACAACAGATGAGAGAGGACATATAACAACACATGAGAGAGGACATATAACAGAACACATGAGAGGAGACATATAACAGAACACATGAGAGAGGACATATAACAACACATGAGAGAGCACATATAACAACACATGAGAGAGGACATATAACAACACATGAGAGAGGACATATAACAGAACACATGAGAGGAGACATATAACAGAACACATGAGAGAGGACATATAACAGAACACATGAGAGAGGACATATAACAACACATGAGAGAGCACATATAACAACACATGAGAGAGGACATATAACAACACATGAGAGAGGACATATAACAACACATGAGAGGACATATAACAGAACACATGAGAGAGGACATATAACAACACATGAGAGAGGACATATAACAACACATGAGAGAGGACATATAACAACACATGAGAGAGCACATATAACAGAACACATGAGAGGACATATAACATAACACATGAGAGAGGACATATAAAAGAACACATGAGAGAGGACATATAACAGAACACATGAGAGAGGACATATAACAGAACACATGAGAGAGAACATATAACAACACATGAGAGAGGACATATAACAACACATGAGAGAGGACATATAACAGAACACATGAGAGAGAACATATAACAACACATGAAAGAGGACATATAACAGAACACATGAGAGAGAACATATAACAACACATGAAAGAGGACATATAACAGAACACATGAGAGAGGACATATAACAGAACACATGAGAGAGGACATATAACAGAACACATGAGAGAGGACATATAACAGAACACATGAGAGAGGACATATAACAGAACACATGAGAGAGGACATATAACAGAACACATGAGAGAGGACATATAACAACAGATGAGAGAGGACATATAACAAAACACATGAGAGAGGACATATAACAGAACACATGAGAGAGGACATATAACAGAACACATGAGAGAGGACATATAACAACACACATGAGAGAGGACATATAACAACATATGAGAGAGGACATATAACAACACATGAGAGGACATATAACAACACATGAGAGAGGACATATAACAACACATGAGAGAGCACATATAACAACAGATGAGAGAGGACATATAACAACACATGAGAGAGGACATATAACAACAGATGGGAGAGGACATATAACAGAACACATGAGAGAGGACATATAACAGAACACATGAGAGGAGACATATAACAACACATGAGAGAGGATATATAACAGAACACATGAGAGAGGACATATAACAGAACACATGAGAGGAGACATATAACAGAACACATGAGAGAGGACATATAACAGAACACATGATAGAGGACATATAACAGAACACATGATAGAGGACATATAACAGAACACATGAGAGAGTACATATAACAGAACACATGAGAGGACATATAACAGAACACATGAGAGGACATATACAGAACACATGAGAGAGGACATATAACAACACATGAGAGAGGACATGTAACAGAACACATGAGAGAGGACATATAACAACACATGAGAGGACATATAACAGAACACATGAGAGAGGACATATAACAACACATGAGAGGACATATAACAGAACACATGAGAGAGGACATATAACAACACATGAGAGAGGACATGTAACAGAACACATGAGAGAGGACATATAACAACACATGAGAGGACATATAACAGAACACATGAGAGGACATATAACATAACACATGAGAGAGGACATATAACAGAACACATGAGAGAGGACATATAACAACACATGAGAGAGGACATATAACAGAACATATGAGAGGACATATAACAACACATGAGAGAGCACATATAACAACACATGAGAGAGGACATATAACAACACATGAGAGAGGACATATAACAACACATGAGAGGACATATACAGAACACATGAGAGAGGACATATAACAACACATGAGAGAGGACATATAACAACACATGAGAGAGGACATATAACAACACATGAGAGAGGACATATAACAGAACACATGAGAGGACATATAACAACACATGAGAGGACATATAACAGAACACATGAGAGAGGACATATAACAACAGATGAGAGAGGACATATAACATAACACATGAGAGGACATATAACAACACATGAGAGGACATATACAGAACACATGAGAGAGGACATATAACAGAACACATGAGAGAGAACATATAACAACACATGAAAGAGGACATATAACAGAACACATGAGAGAGGACATATAACAGAACACATGAGAGAGGACATATAACAGAACACATGAGAGAGGACATATAACAGAACACATGAGAGAGGACATATAACAGAACACATGAGAGAGGACATATAACAGAACACATGAGAGAGGACATATAACAACACATGAGAGGAGACATATAACAGAACACATGAGAGAGGACATATAACAACACATGAGAGAGCACATATAACAACACATGAGAGAGGACATATAACAACACATGAGAGAGGACATATAACAGAACACATGACAGGAGACATATAACAGAACACATGAGAGAGGACATATAACAGAACACATGAGAGAGGACATATAACAACACATGAGAGAGCACATATAACAACACATGAGAGAGGACATATAACAACACATGAGAGAGGACATATAACAACACATGAGAGGACATATAACAGAACACATGAGAGAGGACATATAACAACACATGAGAGAGGACATATAACAACACATGAGAGAGGACATATAACAACACATGAGAGAGCACATATAACAGAACACATGAGAGGACATATAACATAACACATGAGAGAGGACATATAAAAGAACACATGAGAGAGGACATATAACAGAACACATGAGAGAGGACATATAACAGAACACATGAGAGAGAACATATAACAACACATGAGAGAGGACATATAACAACACATGAGAGAGGACATATAACAGAACACATGAGAGAGAACATATAACAACACATGAAAGAGGACATATAACAGAACACATGAGAGAGAACATATAACAACACATGAAAGAGGACATATAACAGAACACATGAGAGAGGACATATAACAGAACACATGAGAGAGGACATATAACAGAACACATGAGAGAGGACATATAACAGAACACATGAGAGAGGACATATAACAGAACACATGAGAGAGGACATATAACAGAACACATGAGAGAGGACATATAACAACAGATGAGAGAGGACATATAACAAAACACATGAGAGAGGACATATAACAGAACACATGAGAGAGGACATATAACAGAACACATGAGAGAGGACATATAACAACACACATGAGAGAGGACATATAACAACATATGAGAGAGGACATATAACAACACATGAGAGGACATATAACAACACATGAGAGAGGACATATAACAACACATGAGAGAGCACATATAACAACAGATGAGAGAGGACATATAACAACACATGAGAGAGGACATATAACAACAGATGGGAGAGGACATATAACAGAACACATGAGAGAGGACATATAACAGAACACATGAGAGGAGACATATAACAACACATGAGAGAGGACATATAACAGAACACATGAGAGAGGACATATAACAGAACACATGAGAGAGGACATATAACAACATATGAGAGAGGACATATAACAGAACACATGAGATAGGACATATAACAGAACATATGAGAGAGGACATATAACATAACACATGAGAGAGGACATATAACAACAGATGAGAGAGGATATATAACAACACATGAGAGAGTACATATAACAGAACACATGAGAGAGGACACATAACAACACATGAGAGGACATATAACAACACATGAGAGAGGACATATAACAACAGATGAGAGAGGACATATAACAAAACACATGAGAGAGGACATATAACATAACACATGAGAGAGGACATATAACAGAACACATGAGAGAGGACATATAACAGAACATATGAGAGAGGACATATAACAACACATGAGAGAGGACATATAACAACACATGAGAGAGGACATATAACAACACATGAGAGAGGACATATAACAACACATGAGAGAGGACATATAACAACACATGAGAGAGGACATATAACAGAACACATGAGAGAGGACATATAACAGAACACATGAGAGGACATATAACAGAACACATGAGAGAGGACATATAACAGAACACATGAGAGAGGACATATAACAACATATGAGAGAGGACATATAACAGAACACATGAGATAGGACATATAACAGAACATATGAGAGAGGACATATAACAGAACACATGATAGAGGACATATAACAGAACACATGAGAGGACATATAAGAGAACACAGGAGAGGACATATAACACAACACATGAGAGAGGATATATAACAGAACACATGAGAGAGGACATATAACAACACATGAGAGAGGACATATAACAGAACACATGGGAGAGGACATATAACAACACATGAGAGAGGATATATAACAGAACACATGAGAGAGGACATATAACAACAGATGAGAGAGGATATATAACAAAACACATGAGAGAGGATATATAACAGAACATATGAGAGAGGACATATAACAGAACACATGAGAGAGGACATATAACAACACATGAGAGAGGACATATAACAGAACACATGGGAGAGGACATATAACAACACATGAGAGAGGACATATAACAGAACACATGAGAGAGGACATATAACAACACATGAGAGAGGACATATAACAACACATGAGAGAGGACATATAACAGAACACATGAGAGAGGACATATAACAACACATGAAAGAGGACATATAACAGAACACATGAGAGAGGACATATAACAGGACACATGAGAGGACATATAACAACAGATGAGAGAGGATATATAACAACACATGAGAGATGACATATAACAGAACACATGAGAGAGGACATATAACAGAACACATGAAAGGACATATAACAGAACACATGAGAGAGGACATATAACAACACATGAGAGAGCACATATAACAACACATGAGAGAGGACATATAACAGAACACATGAGAGAGGACATATAACAGAACACATGAGAGAGGACATATAACAACACATGAGAGAGGACATATAACAACACATGAGAGAGGACATATAACAACACATGAGAGGACATATAACAACACATGAGAGAGTACATATAACAGAACACATGAGAGGAGACATATAACAGAACACATGATAGAGGACATATAACAGAACACATGAGAGAGGACATATAACAACACATGAGAGAGGACATATAACAACACATGAGAGAGGACATGTAACAGAACACATGAGAGGAGACATATAACAGAACACATGAGAGAGGACATATAACAGAACACATGATAGAGGACATATAACAGAACACATGAGAGGAGACATATAACAGAACACATGAGAGAGGACATATAACAGAACACATGATAGAGGACATATAACAGAACACATGATAGAGGACATATAACAGAACACATGAGAGGACATATACAGAACACATGAGAGAGGACATATAACAACACATGAGAGAGGACATGTAACAGAACACATGAGAGAGGACATATAACAACACATGAGAGGACATATAACAGAACACATGAGAGGACATATAACAACACATGAGAGGACATATACAGAACACATGAGAGAGGACATATAACAACACATGAGAGAGGACATATAACAACACATGAGAGAGGACATATAACAACACATGAGAGAGGACATATAACAGAACACATGAGAGGACATATAACAACACATGAGAGGACATATAACAGAACACATGAGAGAGGACATATAACAACAGATGAGAGAGGACATATAACATAACACATGAGAGGACATATACAGAACACATGAGAGAGGACATATAACAGAACACATGAGAGGACATATAACAGAACACATGAGAGGACATATAACAGAACACATGAGAGAGGACATGTAACAACAGATGAGAGAGGACATATAACAACACATGAGAGAGGACATATAACAGAACACATGAGAGGAGACATATAACAGAACACATGAGAGAGGACATATAACAACACATGAGAGAGCACATATAACAACACATGAGAGAGGACATATAACAACACATGAGAGAGGACATATAACAGAACACATGAGAGGAGACATATAACAGAACACATGAGAGAGGACATATAACAGAACACATGAGAGAGGACATATAACAACACATGAGAGAGCACATATAACAACACATGAGAGAGGACATATAACAACACATGAGAGAGGACATATAACAACACATGAGAGGACATATAACAGAACACATGAGAGAGGACATATAACAACACATGAGAGAGGACATATAACAACACATGAGAGAGGACATATAACAACACATGAGAGAGGACATATAACAGAACACATGAGAGGACATATAACAGAACACATGAGAGGACATATAACATAACACATGAGAGAGGACATATAAAAGAACACATGAGAGAGGACATATAACAGAACACATGAGAGAGGACATATAACAGAACACATGAGAGAGAACATATAACAACACATGAGAGAGGACATATAACAACACATGAGAGAGGACATATAACAGAACACATGAGAGAGAACATATAACAACACATGAAAGAGGACATATAACAGAACACATGAGAGAGAACATATAACAACACATGAAAGAGGACATATAACAGAACACATGAGAGAGGACATATAACAGAACACATGAGAGAGGACATATAACAGAACACATGAGAGAGGACATATAACAGAACACATGAGAGAGGACATATAACAGAACACATGAGAGAGGACATATAACAGAACACATGAGAGAGGACATATAACAGAACACATGAGAGAGGACATATAACAACAGATGAGAGAGGACATATAACAAAACACATGAGAGAGGACATATAACAGAACACATGAGAGAGGACATATAACAGAACACATGAGAGAGGACATATAACAACACACATGAGAGAGGACATATAACAACATATGAGAGAGGACATATAACAACACATGAGAGGACATATAACAACACATGAGAGAGGACATATAACAACACATGAGAGAGCACATATAACAACAGATGAGAGAGGACATATAACAACACATGAGAGAGGACATATAACAACAGATGGGAGAGGACATATAACAGAACACATGAGAGAGGACATATAACAGAACACATGAGAGGAGACATATAACAACACATGAGAGAGGATATATAACAGAACACATGAGAGAGGACATATAACAGAACACATGAGAGGAGACATATAACAGAACACATGAGAGAGGACATATAACAGAACACATGATAGAGGACATATAACAGAACACATGATAGAGGACATATAACAGAACACATGAGAGAGTACATATAACAGAACACATGAGAGGACATATAACAGAACACATGAGAGGACATATACAGAACACATGAGAGAGGACATATAACAACACATGAGAGAGGACATGTAACAGAACACATGAGAGAGGACATATAACAACACATGAGAGAGGACATGTAACAGAACACATGAGAGAGGACATATAACAACACATGAGAGGACATATAACAGAACACATGAGAGGACATATAACATAACACATGAGAGAGGACATATAACAGAACACATGAGAGAGGACATATAACAACACATGAGAGAGGACATATAACAGAACATATGAGAGGACATATAACAACACATGAGAGAGCACATATAACAACACATGAGAGAGGACATATAACAACACATGAGAGAGGACATATAACAACACATGAGAGGACATATACAGAACACATGAGAGAGGACATATAACAACACATGAGAGAGGACATATAACAACACATGAGAGAGGACATATAACAACACATGAGAGAGGACATATAACAGAACACATGAGAGGACATATAACAACACATGAGAGGACATATAACAGAACACATGAGAGAGGACATATAACAACAGATGAGAGAGGACATATAACATAACACATGAGAGGACATATAACAACACATGAGAGGACATATACAGAACACATGAGAGAGGACATATAACAGAACACATGAGAGGACATATAACAACACATGAGAGAGGACATATAACAGAACACATGAGAGAGGACATATAACAACACATGAGAGAGGACATATAACAGAACACATGAGAGGACATATAACAGAACACATGAGAGAGGACATATAACAGAACACATGAGAGGACATATACAGAACACATGAGAGAGGACATATAACAGAACACATGAGAGAGGACATATAACAGAACACATGAGAGAGGACATATAACAACACATGAGAGAGGACATATAACAACACATGAGAGAGGACATATAACAGAACACATGAGAGGACATATAACAACACATGAGAGAGGACATATAACAGAACACATGAGAGGACATATAACAACACATGAGAGAGGACATATACAGAACACATGAGAGGACATATAACAGAACACATGAGAGGACATATAACAGAACACATGAGAGAGGACATATAACAGAACACATGAGAGAGGACATATAACAGAACACATGAGAGAGGACATATAACAGAACACATGAGAGAGGACATATAACAGAACACATGAGAGAGGACATATAACAGAACACATGAGAGAGGACATATAACAGAACACATGAGAGAGGACATATAACAGAACACATGAGAGAGGACATATAACAGAACACATGAGAGAGGACATATAACAACACATGAGAGGAGACATATAACAGAACACATGAGAGAGGACATATAACAACACATGAGAGAGCACATATAACAACACATGAGAGAGGACATATAACAACACATGAGAGAGGACATATAACAGAACACATGAGAGGAGACATATAACAGAACACATGAGAGAGGACATATAACAGAACACATGAGAGAGGACATATAACAACACATGAGAGAGCACATATAACAACACATGAGAGAGGACATATAACAACACATGAGAGAGGACATATAACAACACATGAGAGGACATATAACAGAACACATGAGAGAGGACATATAACAACACATGAGAGAGGACATATAACAACACATGAGAGAGGACATATAACAACACATGAGAGAGCACATATAACAGAACACATGAGAGGACATATAACATAACACATGAGAGAGGACATATAAAAGAACACATGAGAGAGGACATATAACAGAACACATGAGAGAGGACATATAACAGAACACATGAGAGAGAACATATAACAACACATGAGAGAGGACATATAACAACACATGAGAGAGGACATATAACAGAACACATGAGAGAGAACATATAACAACACATGAAAGAGGACATATAACAGAACACATGAGAGAGAACATATAACAACACATGAAAGAGGACATATAACAGAACACATGAGAGAGGACATATAACAGAACACATGAGAGAGGACATATAACAGAACACATGAGAGAGGACATATAACAGAACACATGAGAGAGGACATATAACAGAACACATGAGAGAGGACATATAACAGAACACATGAGAGAGGACATATAACAACAGATGAGAGAGGACATATAACAAAACACATGAGAGAGGACATATAACAGAACACATGAGAGAGGACATATAACAGAACACATGAGAGAGGACATATAACAACACACATGAGAGAGGACATATAACAACATATGAGAGAGGACATATAACAACACATGAGAGGACATATAACAACACATGAGAGAGGACATATAACAACACATGAGAGAGCACATATAACAACAGATGAGAGAGGACATATAACAACACATGAGAGAGGACATATAACAACAGATGGGAGAGGACATATAACAGAACACATGAGAGAGGACATATAACAGAACACATGAGAGGAGACATATAACAACACATGAGAGAGGACATATAACAGAACACATGAGAGAGGACATATAACAGAACACATGAGAGAGGACATATAACAACATATGAGAGAGGACATATAACAGAACACATGAGATAGGACATATAACAGAACATATGAGAGAGGACATATAACATAACACATGAGAGAGGACATATAACAACAGATGAGAGAGGATATATAACAACACATGAGAGAGTACATATAACAGAACACATGAGAGAGGACACATAACAACACATGAGAGGACATATAACAACACATGAGAGAGGACATATAACAACAGATGAGAGAGGACATATAACAAAACACATGAGAGAGGACATATAACATAACACATGAGAGAGGACATATAACAGAACACATGAGAGAGGACATATAACAGAACATATGAGAGAGGACATATAACAACACATGAGAGAGGACATATAACAACACATGAGAGAGGACATATAACAACACATGAGAGAGGACATATAACAACACATGAGAGAGGACATATAACAACACATGAGAGAGGACATATAACAGAACACATGAGAGAGGACATATAACAGAACACATGAGAGGACATATAACAGAACACATGAGAGAGGACATATAACAGAACACATGAGAGAGGACATATAACAACATATGAGAGAGGACATATAACAGAACACATGAGATAGGACATATAACAGAACATATGAGAGAGGACATATAACAACACATGAGAGAAGACATATAACAGAACACATGAGAGAGGACATATAACAGAACACATGAGAGAGGACATATAACAGAACACATGAGAGAGGACATATAACAGAACACATGAGAGAGGACATATAACAGAACACATGAGAGGACATATAAGAGAACACAGGAGAGGACATATAACACAACACATGAGAGAGGATATATAACAGAACACATGAGAGAGGACATATAACAACACATGAGAGAGGACATATAACAGAACACATGGGAAAGGACATATAACAACACATGAGAGAGGATATATAACAGAACACATGAGAGAGGACATATAACAACAGATGAGAGAGGATATATAACAAAACACATGAGAGAGGATATATAACAGAACATATGAGAGAGGACATATAACAGAACACATGAGAGAGGACATATAACAACACATGAGAGAGGACATATAACAGAACACATGGGAGAGGACATATAACAACACATGAGAGAGGACATATAACAGAACACATGAGAGAGGACATATAACAACACATGAAAGAGGACATATAACAGAACACATGAGAGAGGACATATAACAGGACACATGAGAGGACATATAACAACAGATGAGAGAGGATATATAACAACACATGAGAGAGGACATATAACAGAACACATGGGAGAGGACATATAACAACACATGAGAGAGGATATATAACAGAACACATGAGAGAGGACATATAACAACAGATGAGAGGACATATAACAGAACACATGAGAGAGGACATATAACAAAACAAATGAGAGAGGATATATAACAACATATGAGAGAGGACATATAACAACACATGATAGAGGACATATAACAGAACACATGAGAGAGAACATATAACAACACATGAGAGAGGACATATAACAACACATGAGAGAGGACATGTAACAGAACACATGAGAAAGGACATATAACAACAGATGAGAGAGGATATATAACAACAGATGAGAGGACATATAACAGAACACATGAGAAGACATATAACAACACATGAGAGAGGACATGTAACAGAACATATGAGAGAGGACATATAACAGAACATATGAAAAGACATATAACAACACATGAGAGAGGACATATAACAACACATGAGAGATGACATATAACAACACATGAGAGAGGACATATAACAGAACACATGAGAAAGGACATATAACAACAGATGAGAGAGGATATAAAACAACAGATGAGAGAGGACATATAACAGAACATATGAGAGAGGACATATAACAGAACATATGAGAGAGGATATATAACAACACATGAGAGAGGACATATAACAACACATGAGAGAGGACATATAACAGAACACATGAGAGAGAACATATAACAACACATGAAAGAGGACATATAACAACACATGAGAGAGAACATATAACAACACATGAGAGAGGACATATAACAGAACACATGAGAGGACATATAACAGAACACATGAGAGGACATATAACATAACACATGAGAGGACATATAACAGAACACATGAGAGAGGACATATAACAACACATGAGAGGACATATAACAACACATGAGAGAGGACACATAACAACACATGAGAGGACATATAACAACACATGAGAGAGGACATGTAACAGAACACATGAGAGAGGACATATAACAGAACACATGAGAGAGGACATATAACAAAACACATGAGAGAGGACATATAACAGAACACATGAGAGAGAACATATAACAACACATGAAAGAGGACATATAACAACACATGAGAGAGAACATATAACAACACATGAGAGAGGACATATAACAACACATGAAAGAGGACATATAACAGAACACATGAGATAGGACATATAACAGAACACATGAGATAGGACATATAACAGAACACATGAGATAGGACATATAACAGAACACATGAGAGAGGACATATAACAAAACACATGAGAGAGAACATATAACAACACATGAAAGAGGACATATAACAACACATGAGAGAGAACATATAACAACACATGAGAGAGGACATATAACAACACATGAAAGAGGACATATAACAGAACACATGACAGAGGACATATAACAGAACATATGAGAGAGGACATGTAACAGAACACATGAGAAAGGACATATAACAAAACACATGAGAGAGGACATATAACAACACATGAGAGAGGACATATAACAACACATGAGAGAGAACATATAACAACACATGAGAGAGGACATATAACAACACATGAGAGAGGACATGTAACAGAACACATGAGAAAGGACATATAACAAGAGATGAGAGAGGATATATAACAACAGATGAGAGAGGACATATAACAACACATGAGAGAGGATATATAACAAAACACATGAGAGAGGACATATAACAGAACACATGAGAGAGAACATATAACAACACATGAGAGAGGACATATAACAACACATGAGAGAGGACATGTAACAGAACACATGAGAAAGGACATATAACAACAGATGAGAGAGGATATATAACAACAGATGAGAGAGGATATATAACAGAACACATGAGAGAGGACATATAACAGAACATATGAGAGAGGACATATAACGGAACACATGAGAGAGAACATATAACAACACATGATAGAGGACATATAACAACACATGAGAGAGGACATGTAACAGAACACATGAGAAAGGACATATAACAACAGATGAGAGAGGATATATAACAACAGATGAGAGAGGATATATAACAGAACACATGAGAGAGTACATATAACAGAACACATGAGAGGACATATAACAGAACACATGAGAGAGGACATATAACAGATCATATGAGAGAGGACATATAACAGAACATATGAGAGAGGACATATAACAACACATGAGAGAGGACATATAACAGAACACATGATAGAGGATATATAACAACAGATGAGAGAGGATATATAACAGAACACATGAGAGAGGACATATACAGAACACATGAGAGAGGACATATACAGAACACATGAGAGAGGACATATAACAGAACACATGAAAGGACATATAACAGAACACATGAGAGAGGACATATAACAACACATGAGAGAGGACATATAACAGAACACATGAGAGAGGACATATAACAACACATGAGAGAGGACATATAACAGAACACATGAGAGAGAACATATAACAACACATGAGAGAGGACATATAACAACACATGAGAGAGGACATATAACAGAACACATGAGAGAGGACATATAACAACACATGAGAGAGGACATATAACAGAACACATGAGAGAGAACATATAACAACACATGAGAGAGGACATATAACAGAACACATGAGAGAGGACATATAACAGAACACATGAGAGAGGACATATAACAACACATGATAGAGGACATATAACAGAACACATGAGAGAGGACATATAACAGAACACATGAGAGAGGACATATAACAGAACACATGAGAGAGGACATATAACAGAACACATGAGAGAGGACATATAACAGAACACATGAGAGAGGACATATAACAGAACACATGAGAGAGGACATATAACAGAACACATGAGAGAGGACATATAACAGAACACATGAGAGAGGACATATAACAGAACACATGAGAGAGGACATATAACAAAACACGAGGGAGGACATATAACAGAACACATGAGAGAGTACATATAACAACACATGAGAGAGGACATATAACAGAACACATGAGATAGGACATATAACAGAACACATGAGAGAGGACATATAACAACACATGAGAGAGGACATATAACAACACATGATAGAGGACATATAACATAACACATGAGAGAGGACATATAACAGAACACATGAGAGATGACATATAACAACACATGAGAGAGAACATATAACAGAACACATGAGAGAGGACATATAACAGAACACATGAGAGGATATATAACAGAACACATGAGAGAGGACATATAACAGAACACATGACAGGACATATAACAGAACACATGAGAGGAGACATTTAACAGAACACATGAGAGAGGACATATAACAACACATGAGAGAGAACATATAACAGAACACATGAGAGAGGACATATAACAGAACACATGAGAGGATATATAACAGAACACATGAGAGAGGACATATAACAGAACACATGAGAGAGGACATATAACAGAACACATGAGAGAGGACATATAACATAACACATGAGAGGACATATAACAACACATGAAAGGATATATAACAACACATGAGAGAGGACATATAGCAGAACACATGAGAGAGGACATATAACAGAACACATGAGAGAGGACATATAACATAACACATGAGAGGACATATAACAACACATGAAAGGATATATAACAACACATGAGAGAGGACATATAGCAGAACACATGAGAGAGGACATATAACAGAACACATGAGAGAGGACATATAACAGAACACATGAGAGGACATATAACAACACATGAGAGGACATATAACAGAACACATGAGAGAGCACATATAGCAACACATGAGAGGATATATAACAGAACACATGAGAGAGGACATATAACAGAACACATGAGAGGACATATAACAGAACACATGAGAGAGGACATATAACAACACATGAGAGAGGACATATAACAGAACACATGAGAGGACATATAGCAACACATGAGAGAGGACATATAACAGAACACATGAGAGAGGACATATAACAACACATGAGAGAGTACATATAACAACACATGAGAGTGGACATATAACAGAACACATGAGAGAGGACATATAACAACACATGAGAGAGTACATATAACAACACATGAGAGAGGACATATAACAACACATGAGAGAGGACATATAACAGAACACATGAGAGGACATATAACAACACATGAGAGGACATATAACAGAACAGATGATAGAGGACATATAACAGAACACATGAGAGAGAACATATAACAACACATGACAGGACATATAACAACACATGAGAGGACATATAACAACACATGAGAGAGGACATATAACAGAACACATGAGAGAGGACATATAACAACACATGAGAGGACATATAACAACACATGAGAGAGGACATATAACAGAACACATGAGAGAGGACATATAACAGAACACATGAGAGATGACATATAACAACACATGAGAGAGGACATATAACAGAACACATGAGAGGACATATAACAACACATGAGAGAGGACATATAACAGAACACATGAGAGGATATATAACAGAACACATGAGAGAGGACATATAACAGAACACATGAGAGGACATATAACAGAACACATGAGAGAGGACATATAACAGAACACATGAGAGAGGACATATAACAGAACACATGAGAGAGGACATATAACATAACACATGAGAGGACATATAACAACACATGAAAGGATATATAACAACACATGAGAGAGGACATATAGCAGAACACATGAGAGAGGACATATAACAGAACACATGAGAGAGGACATATAACAGAACACATGAGAGAGGACATATAACAGAACACATGAGAGGAGACATTTAACAGAACACATGAGAGAGGACATATAACAACACATGAGAGAGAACATATAACAGAACACATGAGAGAGGACATATAACAGAACACATGAGAGGATATATAACAGAACACATGAGAGAGGACATATAACAGAACACATGAGAGAGGACATATAACAGAACACATGAGAGAGGACATATAACATAACACATGAGAGGACATATAACAACACATGAAAGGATATATAACAACACATGAGAGAGGACATATAGCAGAACACATGAGAGAGGACATATAACAGAACACATGAGAGAGGACATATAACATAACACATGAGAGGACATATAACAACACATGAAAGGATATATAACAACACATGAGAGAGGACATATAGCAGAACACATGAGAGAGGACATATAACAGAACACATGAGAGAGGACATATAACAGAACACATGAGAGGACATATAACAACACATGAGAGAGGACATATAACAACACATGAGAGAGGACATATAACAACACATGAGAGAGGACATATAACAGAACACATGAGAGAGGACATATAACAACACATGAGAGGACATATAACAAAACACATGAGAGGACATATAACAGAACACATGAGAGAGGACATATAACATAACACATGAGAGAGGACATATAACAACACATGAGAGAGGACATATAACAGAACACATGAGAGAGGACATATAACAGAACACATGAGAGGACATATAACAGAACACATGAGAGGACATATAACAGAACACATGAGAGAGGACATATAACAGAACACATGAGAGAGGACATATAACAACACATGAGAGAGAACATATAACAACACATGAGAGAGGACATATAACAACACATGAGAGAGGACATATAACAACAGATGAGAGAGGACATATAACAACACATGAGAGGACATATAACAGAACACATGAGAGAGGACATATAACAACACATGACAGGACATATAACAACACATGAGAGGACATATAACAACACATGAGAGAGGACATATAACAGAACACATGATAGAGGACATATAACAACACATGATAGAGAACATATAACATAACACATGATAGAGGACATATAACAACACATGATAGAGAACATATAACAGAACACATGATAGAGAACATATAACAGAACACATGAGAGAGGACATATAACAGAACACATGAGAGGACATATAACAGAACACATGAGAGGACATATAACAACACATGAGAGGACATATAACAGAACACATGAGAGAGGACATATAACAACACATGAGAGAGGACATATAACAGAACACATGATAGAGAACATATAACAACACATGACAGGACATATAACAACACATGAGAGGACATATAACAACACATGAGAGAGGACATATAACAACACATGAGAGGACATATAACAGAACACATGATAGAGGACATATAACAACACATGATAGAGAACATATAACATAACACATGATAGAGGACATATAACAACACATGAGAGAGGACATATAACAGAACACATGAGAGAACATATAACAACACATGAGAGGACATATAACAGAACACATGAGAGAGGACATATAACAACACATGACAGGACATATAACAACACATGAGAGGACATATAACAACACATGAGAGAGGACATATAACAGAACACATGAGAGGACATATAACAGAACACATGAGAGGACATATAACAACACATGAGAGGACATATAACAGAACACATGAGAGAGGACATATAACAACACATGAGAGAGGACATATAACAGAACACATGATAGAGAACATATAACAACACATGACAGGACATATAACAACACATGAGAGGACATATAACAACACATGAGAGAGGACATATAACAACACATGAGAGGACATATAACAGAACACATGATAGAGGACATATAACAACACATGATAGAGAACATATAACATAACACATGATAGAGGACATATAACAACACATGAGAGAGGACATATAACAGAACACATGAGAGAACATATAACAGAACACATGAGAGAGGACATATAACAGAACACATGAGAGAGAACATATAACAGAACACATGAGAGGTAATAAAGGTTTTATAATCATACATAAGAGGAAAATGGTGTACTTACTGCTGTTGTTGCAGAGGTGCAGAAAATGCTATATAAGAATATCCCTGCATAAGGCGCCATGGGTATTGTCAGCACCATCTGCGCCAGCTAGAATTGTATGTATCGTGTGATTAACAATACATTGTAAATGAGTGTTTGATGAAATTTTATTACTAGTATTATTAATGCTGTTTTGATAAAACACTGACTTATACCCGCACTTTCTAAAGAAAGTTCGGGTATATTGTTGTTACCCTGGTCCGTCCGTCCGTCTGTCACACTTTCTTCTTCCTCAAACTGCTCTTTTATTTCAAGTGGTAGCCAATTGATCTTTTGGAATATGATAGGTGGTGTACTGTAGATATATGATAAGGTTTTAGAATATTAAATGTTACCCTGGGGGCAAAACGGGGGTCAAAATATGACGTTTTTTCAACAAAAACCTGCTTCCCAGAACTCCTCCTACATGTCATGCAGTAGCTCAATCATCTTTTGGAAGATGATTGGTTGGGTCCTGTAGATGTGCAATAAGGTTTCGGAATTTTCATTTTCACCCTGGGGGCCAAATGGGGGTCGAAAATGATGCTTTTTAACACAACCCTGGTTCCCAGAACTCCTCTTACAAAGTACACAGTAGCCTAATAATCTTTTGGAAAATGATTGCTGGTGTCCTGTAGATGTGCAATAAGGTTTTGGAATTTTCATTTTCACCCTAGGGATCAAATAGGGGTCGAAAAATGACGATTTTGTACAAAGAAACCCTGGTTCCCAGGACTCCTCTTACATTTTACACAGTAGCCTAATAATCTTTTGGAAGATGATTGCTGGTGTCCTGTAGATGTGCAATAAGGTTTTGGAATCTTCATTTTCACCCCTGGAATCAGATGAGGGTCGAAAAATGACGTTTTTTTTGCACAAAAAACCCCTGGTTCCCAGAACTCCTCAAACATTTTAAGCAGTATCCTAATAATCTTTAGGGAGATGGTTGCTGGTGTCCTGTAGATGCACAATAGGGTTTCGGAATTTTTATTTTCACCCCTGGGGTCAAATGAGGGTTGAAAAATGACATTTTTGCACAAAAGAACACTCAGGTCCCCAGAACTCTTTTTACGTTTTAAGCAGTATCCTAATAATCTTTAGGAAATTGGTTGCTGGTGTCCTGTAGATGCGCAGTAAGGTTTTGGAATTTTTTATTTTTGCCCTGGGGGCCAAATGGGGGTCGAAAATGATGCTTTTTGTACAAAAATCTTGGTTCCCAGAACTTCTCTTACATTTTAAGCAGTATCCTAATAATCTTTTGGATGATGATTGCTTGTGTCCTGTAGATGTGCAATAAGGTTTTGGAATTTTTATTTTTATTGGGGTCAAATGAGGGTTGAAAAATAACATTTTTGCACAAAAGAACATTCAGGTCCTCAGAACTCTTTTTACGTTTTAAGCAGTATCCTAATAATCTTTAGGAAATTGGTTGCTGGTGTCCTGTTGATGCGCAATAAGGTTTTGGAATTTTTATTTTTGCCCTGGGGGCCAAATGGGGGTAGAAAATGATGCTCTTTGTACAAAAACCTTGGTTCCCAGAACTCCTCTTACAATTTATGCATTAATTAATTATAAAATAACGATTGTGGCTTCTTTGCCAGTAACACCAATATGATGAAGAGTATATTTAAAGGCAAACACTTGTGTGTGGGTATTACTGTCTTATGACAGCATCTAGTTTTTGATTGGTGTGTATAAAATGCAGAGTATATTTTCTGATTATTCGACATAAATATCTCGTAAAGTGTTTTGCTTGCTGTTCCTTATACTAGCTTAGTCATGCTAATTATTCTAATGCAATCCTGCGTCAATGCTGATGGCTGATGTGATGCAGTGATGAATAAGATGCAAAGATCAGAATCATTTGAATATCATAAGCATACACATGAATCAGCACCAACAATCATTTTCAGACTTATCGGTATTACACACTAACGTTACATATGTACAAACATGTAAATCAGCACTGCAAAAATATCGCTTTCCTAATTTGTTCTGAAACATGAAAATAACGAACACAGTTGAATTCAAAAATATTTTCTCCAAATTGACTTGACGAATGACTTTCAATTTACCATTCAATCCTTTTTTTAACCTTGACACATCATTTAAACATATTATACTTACCATGTTACATAGTTAAAACGCTGTCACCATGGGTTACATTGCAGACAAACAGATAATAAATATTATTGAAACACCATGTTTCCGTATGTTAGAATTAGCGGATTTGAATTAGAAGAATGATATTTACTTCATCGGTCATTATAGGTTTGACCTTTTACATCACTAGCCGCCATCTTGTATAGTGTAAAAGTTGTGACCAATTTCAAAGTTTCAAATACACAGTGAAACAGATAGACTTAAGAGAAAAGGGAACCCACAGAACAAAAACACGCATCCCTCCGCCCCCGTTCGTCGATTTCAGGGACACAAAACGACAAATATACAGACTACCAGACAGATTGACCTAAACAATATGTCCCACCAAACTTTGACATCGGGCACATGATATAGAAATATTTTAGTTATACAATATATATGCCCTAATATATGCATAGTAACTTGCAGTCAAGTAACATTGTGAATGTTATCTCCAAGGACAGATTATAAGACGACGAAGAGAAAGACAAAAATATAGACAGACAGACAGACTAAAACACAAAAACAGACACATACATGTAGACAGTCTGAAACACATAGACAGACTAACTAAAACACATAGACAGACTGACTAAAACACATAGACAGACTAACTAAAACACATAGACAGACTAAAACACATAGACAGACTAACTAAAACACATAGACAAACTAAAACACATAGACAGACTAAAACACATGGACAGACAGACTAAAACACATAGACAGACTAAAACACATAGACAGACAGACTAAAACACATAGACAGACTGACTAAAACACAGACAGACTAAAACACATAGACAGACTAACTAAAACACATAGACAGACTAAAACACATAGACAGACAGACTAAAACACATAGACAGACTAAAACACATAGACAGACAGACTAAAACACATAGACAGACTGACTAAAACACATAGACAGACTAAAACACATAGACAGACTAAAACACATAGACAGACAGACTAAAACACAGACAGACTGACTAAAACACATAGACTAACTAAAACACATAGACAGACTAAAACACACAGACAGACTAACTAAAACACATAGAAAGACTGACTAAAACACATAGACAGACTGACTAAAACACATAGACAGACTGACTAAAACACATAAACAGACTAAAACACATAGACAGACTAAAACACACAGACAGACTGACTAAAACACATAAACAGACTGACTAAAACACATAGACAGACTAAAACACATAGACAGACTGACTAAAACACATAGACAGACTAAAACACATAGACAGACTGACTAAAACACATAGACAGACTGACTAAAACACATAGACAGACTGACTAAAACACATAGACAAACTAAAACACATAGACAGACTGACTAAAACACATAGACAGACTAAAACACATAGACAGACTAAAACACATAGACAGACTGAATAAAACACATAGACAGACTAAAACACATAGAAAGACTGACTAAAACACATACACAGACAGACTAAAACACATACACAGACAGACTAAAACACATAGACAGACTAAAACACATAGACAGACTGAATAAAACACATAGACAGACTAAAACACATAGACAGACTGATTAAAACACAAAGACAGACTGACTAAAACACATAGACAGACAGACTAAAACACATAGACAAACTAAAACACATAAACAGACTGACTAAAACACATAGACAGACTAAAACACATAGACAGACTGACTAAAACACATAGACAGACTGACTAAAACACATAGACAGATTGACTAAAACACATAGACAAACTGACTAAAACACATAGACAGACTAAAACGCATAGACAGACTGACTAAAACACATAGATATTCTGACTAAAACACATAGACAGACTGACTAAAACACATAGACAAACTGACTAAAACACATAGACAGACTAAAACACATAGACAGACTGACTAAAACACATAGACAGACTAAAACACATAGACAGACTGACTAAAACACATAGACAGACTAAAACACATAGACAGACAAACACATTCTTGATTGTAGTTCTCGGGGGCATAAAAGAACATGTTGCCCGACAAACAGACAAAACATCCACCCTTCCAACTAACCAACGATATCAAAGACATAAAATCTGAAGATTGCAATTGTGCACATACATGTACCAATATGTTAGAAATCATTTGCATTTCTGTTGATAAGATGTGGAATGCTGTGTAAAACAGATTACAAATAACCTTATCAACAGGATAATCTTACGTGTATTATAAGAGTCGAGACAGGCATTTGTTGTATTTTACTGACAGCTTATAAGACGATACTGTGTGCACATTATTAGATGTTCCCCTTGCCAATCAACATGCTACACTTCTCTGATTCAGTTAGCCCTCGTCTTCAGCGTTCGACAGTAATTGATTGGACACTCGACAAAGAAAAGGAACTCTATGGTATATCAGAAAATTCTTTACTAGTTGTACATCTCACCTTTAGCAGTGTTCCCTTTACGTTAGCAAGCAATAACGACATCCCCGTGGTTAATATTGAAAACACCACCACTGCAAAATATGCAAATCATAATTCAATCACAAATTAAATTAATGTTAGGTTTGACGAGATCGTTAAGATTGAGAGAATCAAAGCTGTGATATTCTGGTTGGACATATAACGTGGTATTCTTTTCAATCCACTCATTTAATCTCAAGGGCGTAATAGGACCTTCACCTACTTTATCAACACAAAAGGTCAAGGTAATACTGTCTTTTTCCTATGTTGCAACAAGTCTAAAGTGTTAAAATTAATTACATGTAATACCTACATGTACATTGTATGTCATGATGTATGTCGACACCATTGCTAGATCTCAGATCTAACTTTAACTTACATGTAGAACCACTTTAATTTCCTTTTCGAGACATACTATTCATTATTATCCCCAGTTGATGATAAGCAAGGTGAACCTTTCTCGTCCATTTTTATTACGTTTTTATTTACAATAAATTAAATCTCTATGTCGCACACCTGTTATTTTGGAAAGGTATGTAGCTTTTTTATCTGACAATGTCGTCCACTTCTTTTTGATTATGTCTTGTAAGGTCATTGAAGACAAAGCAGCATAACCACTGGACACTGTACTAAATAATGAAAGCGAAAGTTAGCGCATTTACATGTACCTTAAACAAGTAGAAACCATTGTTTCTACATGTTCTTTACAAAACGAACAACAGCCATCTGAATTCTTGAGGTAATATTTCGTAGGAAGAAGCTTGTAAAGAATTCGGTACTGCAACCACTGAACTTGGGTATCAATACTTGTTTTAAAACAAACTTTAAACAGCTCTTTGACAGAAATATTGCCTTCTAAATGTACAGATAATCAGTGTTCCATTTTTTAATTGATTTGGGTATGAGATCATTACTATTTAACATATCATATAACACTTTGGAACATTTATCATTCAACAGTATAAATTCAAAGTAAAAAGGAATATATGGTGTATAAATTTTTTTAACATCTGATCTCTTAACAGACAAAGTCTTTAAAAACTTAGATATAGTACTGGTAATACTGTTGTATTGCATTGTACAATCATACATTTGCTAGTCTAAATTTTTGTGTCTAAAAACATGTTGATACCATGTTTTAACATAAATGTCTTTATTACCAACACACATATTTGTATTATGCCATATTGGAATAGAACTGAGTTTTTGCATGGAATATTTTTCATCCATTGCTCACATCATTGCTAACCATGATTGAAAAACATCACGCCAAAAATCATTGCTATGGTTTATAATAGATAAGTATAGATATATTCATCTCCAAAATCTATCATTTTTTTTACCACCTCATTACCATGGACTGCCACACACACACATTTATATGTATATATATATATATATATATATATATATATATATATATATATATATATATATAGTTTGTAAATAAAGAATTCGGTATTTGATACAGTAAATACATCCAATAATAAAAGTCAAGAAACACAAAACTCGAATAACATTTCACTGTTAGCGCTTTCGGCTTTAATGCCTCTTCAGACAGTTATAAAATGAAATAATATTGCTAAGTAACGTCAACATATCACGACGTAAGTAATTGTCCTTTGTGACGTCATAATAAATTACACTGGTAGCGGTATAATACACACAATATTAGACAAAACTTGGAAATCAATTACAGATTTCAGTTCAATGTAGTTTCAATTTTACACAGTTATTTTCTATTAAGTTTGGGATTAAACAATTTTATAAAGTATTCCTCCTTTGTAACTCTGGAAATTTCGCAGTCATTATACATTTTATAAAATGGAAATATGTTGAAATCTCCATGACCACAATTGGCAAAATGTTCGGAACATGGCGAATTTCTGATACTTGGATCGCGAATTTGCTGCTTGTGGACGCGCACACGGGCGTTCAGTTTGTTGGTTTGTCCGATATAGTTTTCATTACAGGTAGGGCATGTCATACAATATATTACATTTTCGGATTTGCATGTCATGTTAGAATTTGGTGTTAATTTTTTGCCGCATTTAAGAATTTTTTCTCTGCCTTCCTCTAGATGATTGCATGTACCGCAACGTGAATCACCACATTTTTGCACGGATTTGGAATTTTCCGTAGTAAATCGGGCACGCGTTAGAATTCTCTTCAGATTAGGAGCCTGTCTTCTGCTGTTTTTTTATTTGAGATTCTTTTATCAGGTTTTTGAGATTTTGGGATTGTGCTAATATAGGAAAAAACCTTCTAGCTGTTCCAAAAATATTGTGGTTGCGAGGGTTATGCGTAATTACAAAAGGAATTTCGTTGTTTACATCGTTTTCTTCGTGTCGGGAGTTTCTTAAGATAGATATAGGTGTGTTCCGTGCTTTGGTAATTCCGTCATTAATGAGGTTTTCCGGATAATGTTGTTGCCGAAGGTATGCTTTCAATTCCTCCAGTCTTTTTGACCGTAATGAAGTATCCGTAATTATTGTACATATCCGTCTAGCCATGTTGTATGGAATGTTACGTTTAGTATGGGAAGGGTGGCATGAATGGAAATCCAAATATTGATGTGAATCTGTTTCTTTGCAATAAAGATCCGTGATTATATTGGTATCATCCTTAATGATTCGGAGATCCAAAAATGGTAGTTCTTTATCACTCATATCCATAGTAAATTGAATTGATTGATGTAATTGATTGATTTCAGCATGGAATTTTTGTAAATCATCTGTAGTTTTATTCCAAAAAATGAAAATATCATCGAGGTATCTTTTCCAATTATGTCGAATATATTGTGCAAAATTTGCATCAAACATCTCAGGAAGTTTATTCTGTAGTTTTTCTTCCAAGTAACCCATTACTAAGGTTGCATAGGTAGGAGCCACCTTTGTCCCCATGGCCGTGCCTTTAATTTGAAGATAGAATTGATCATCAAATTGAAAGTGGTTATTTTCTAAAACTACTTGAAGAGCTTTAAGTATAAAAGCTTTGGAAAATCTTTCGTTAATTTCTGTTGGATATTTCTCAATCCAAAATTTCACTGCTTCTAGTCCCAAGTCATGTGGTATGTTGGTGTACAGACTGGTAACATCAAAACTAACCAAAAGTGTGTCTTCCTGTACTTTTTCTGGAATGTAATTGAGAAAATCCAAATCATCATGGATAAAACTGGATACCTTTTTGCATAGTGGTTTAAGAATTAAGTCGAGTAAATTGCTTAATCTCTGAGTGCTTGACGAAGGTCCTGCTACTATTGGGCGGAGTTTTAAATCCGAGGGTTTGGAAATTTTTATGTAAGAATTCTGGCTCCCTTTTAGATTTTCCTGAATTTCCTTTGATTTATGAATTTTTGGTAGGTCGTAGAAATTACTGGTTTTCACTTCAAAGTTAGTGAGATAGTCCATTTCGTTTTTTGTGAAATTATCAGCAAATTCCTTTGTTAGTTTTTATATTTTAAGTATGGTTTTTCGGTCTTCCTTTTGACTAAGTTTTTTTTTATAAAAGTGATCATCCTATAGTTGGACCATTACCATTTCCTTATAATGGTCTCTATCCATAATGATTATGGCACCTCCTTTATCTGCCTCTTTTATTATGATAGATGTATCCTCACTCAGGTTCTTTAAAGCTTCCTGCTCTCCTCTTGAAATGTTTGATTTCACATTAGATCTTGTCAAATTGGAACCTACTGAATTATTAAGACAGGCAATGTATTCCTCTAAATGTTTATCTCTGTTTAAAGGAGGTCGGAATCCTTTTTTATTTTTCACTAGTGATTCATCTTCATTGGTTTCATTTTGAAAACATTCTCTCAGACGTAACTTACGATAGAATTCTTCCGTGTCTTTCTTAAGATCAACATTATCTGCTTTAGGTGTTGGTGTGAATTTTAATCCCCGTTCTAGAATAGTGATCTCTTTAATTGTTAAGTCTCTCTTTGACAAATTGATTATCTTCGGTCCTGGTTGTTTTGATTTATCGCGTTCCAGTTCCGGTTGGACATCTTTCCTTTTTTGCGTTTTTTCTGTGTCCATCCTTGTCCTAAAAAATGATCCCGATTGTTGTTTTGTTGATAGTGGTTGGGTTGATAATTGTGATTTATCTCGGTATTCCTCATTGAATTACCATGTAGTTCCCGTCTTTGTATAAAACCTCTAGCATTCGTTTGGTGGAATCTGGATCTTTCTGGTTGGTGTCTTGTGGGTCTGTTGTAGTTCTTATTTTGAGTTCCTCTCTTCACCATATCTGCATATGAGAGGCTTGGTTTTCTGTGCGTACTTTTAGGTCTGGGTCTGGAATTGCTTCTGCATGGTTGGTTTTCATTTTGAGTTACCAAAGCACGGAACACACCTATATCTATCTTAAGAAACTCCCGACACGAAGAAAACGATGTAAACAACGATATTCCTTTTGTAATTACGCATAACCCTCGCAACCACAATATTTTTGGAACAGCTAGAAGATTTTTTCCTATATTAGAACAATCCCAAAATCTCAAAAACCTGATAAAAGAATCTCAAATAAAAAAACAGCAGAAGACAGGCTCCTAATCTGAAGAGAATTCTAACGCGTGCCCGATTTACTACGGAAAATTCCAAATCCGTGCAAAAATGTGGTGATTCACGTTGCGGTACATGCAATCATCTAGAGGAAGGCAGAGAAAAAATTCTTAAATGCGGCAAAAAATTAACACCAAATTCTAACATGACATGCAAATCCGAAAATGTAATATATTGTATGACATGCCCTACCTGTAATGAAAACTATATCGGACAAACCAACAAACTGAACGCCCGTGTGCGCGTCCACAAGCAGCAAATTCGCGATCCAAGTATCAGAAATTCGCCATGTTCCGAACATTTTGCCAATTATGGTCATGGAGATTTCAACATATTTCCATTTTATAAAATGTATAATGACTGCGAAATTTCCAGAGTTACAAAGGAGGAATACTTTATAAAATTGTTTAATCCCAAACTTAATAGAAAATAACTGTGTAAAATTGAAACTACATTGAACTGAAATCTGTAATTGATTTCCAAGTTTTGTCTAATATTGTGTGTATTATACCGCTACCAGTGTAATTTATTATGACGTCACAAAGGACAATTACTTACGTCGTGATATGTTGACGTTACTTAGCAATATTATTTCATTTTATAACTGTCTGAAGAGGCATTAAAGCCGAAAGCACTAACAGTGAAATGTTATTCGAGTTTTGTGTTTCTTGACTTTTATTATTGGAGATATATATATATATATATATATATATATATATATACGTATACATACTTAAATATACATGCATAGATACAATGTACATAAATAAATACATACGCATACATACATATATCTATATACATATACACATATACATGTATATATATATATATATATATATATATATATATATATATATATACATTCATACATACACGCACATACGGTGGGGATCCGGGTTAGAATAGTTTTCAGTATCCCTTGCTTGTCGGAAGAGGCGACTGAATGGGATCAGATCATTCGGATGAGACAGCAAAAAACCGAGGTCCCGTGTCACAGCAGGTGTGGCACTATAAAGATCCCTCCCTCAAAGGCCATAAGCGCCGAGCATAGGCCTAAATTTTGCAGCGCTTCATTGGCAATGATAACGTCTCCATATGAGTGAAAAATTCTCGAGAGGGATGTTGAACAACATACAATCACACACGTACATACATACATATACATGAAAAGTGAAGATAACGAACAGTGATCAATCTCATAACATGTATATGCATACATACATACATTGTACACACATACATATAATTATACACCATGTATGTATTCATACATTGCATGGCGACTGATGGGAAAGAGAAAAATACGATAATAGTAAAATAATTTTCCCCCGAGTGAAACAAAATGCTGTGTACCTTAAAGATGCACAAAACAGACCAGCTATAAATAGACCCATCATTCCGGGGTGTTCCTGAAATATCTCGGAGACCAGCGTGGGTAAAATCTGTGAATAGAAATACTTCCTGTTTTAAGGCCATGAAAATGTATTTATGATACCTAATAACTTTTATGTAAGGTGTTAATCGTGCATGTTTCATATTTGTCTGATTTTGGCAACGGAAAAAAAATCTGTTTTGAGTCCCCCTTTTTTAGGATGCTGCATATGTGTATGATTTTTTATCATCATTGCTGTCTCTGATGGAAATTTTCAATAATCCAACTCTAGATAATAATGTTTTTATTTTATGTCCTGTGTTGAGCATATCCCATGTTAAAGAAATCACAGCGTCCTGTTGGGACGCTTTGGTAATTTGTTTGCTGGAAGCGAAAGGACCGCTCATTTTCTTTATTAAAAATCATTTTCATGACCATCGTTCTCCCACCACACCCTCCTTTGTAATGCTTATAATCCAGTGTGGGCGGCCTGATTTATTTGTAAAACCGACTTTCTGTAATTGTAAGCAGCTCTATTTCAATATTGTAGGAAGGTCAGAGTACATAATCATACCTATGTGATGTATATGCTTAAGTATGGATTTACCAAATCCTTCTGAACCCTACTAGCTTAGTCTGTTACATAACGTCGTCATTTTCAAAATAAATGAATAAAAAAAAATCACATCGATGTCCTATTTTTACTGTTTATGAAGTAACAAGTAAAGGCTACTTGGCAAGATCATTTTAACTAAGGAACATGAATAAGTTTTATGGATACATTACATTTGATGATAACATACAGTGTATAACAAAAGACATTTCTCTTTTATCCATTGCATCTAAATCAAGGTCTAGCCATAACGTTATTATATCAAAACGTCAAAATATTAATTGCCACATATAGACAAATGTTGATCAGTATACCTGATTTGGATTGCTGATAAACTTTGATGCCAGTGGGTCACATCTGACGTCAGCGAAATAGGCGTAGGAAACTAGTCCCATACCCCCAGCCAATAGGAACGTCAGCGCCATCAGTGGGGCAACGATGATGAACATTCTGATGGAAAAAAAGTCAATCTCATTACTCCTTTAGAGAATACAAAAATTAAGAGTAGGGTAAACACTGATCCCTGGACATACCAGAGGTGGAATCGGGTGTCTAGGAGGAATAAGCATCTCCTGTTGACCGGTCACACCCGCCGTGAGGCATGTTTCTCGATCGGGTAAACAGAGTAATCGGTAGTTTACATCAGTGTTTAAAGAACGGCCTGAATCGGTATGAAACATGTAAGACAGCATTTTACCCAATGACAGGTTGTATTGGTAATTTCAATCAGATCGTTATCACGACATAAGATTTGCGAAATGCTTACATCAAAAACGAGACTGTTGAAACAATTGTAACATCAACTTATTTGTCAGTAGCCTGTCTCGATTTTTGAAAATAACCATACGCAAAAATTGTCCATGTGTATCGAATCAGTTGAACGATATAAACACCATATACAGATGATGATTAAATATGGAAGTTTAGTTTCAAATGAGACAGAGCACTCACAATTCTTTGTTATGTAAACAAGGCTCGTGATATAATTTTGTTTACATGTAGATTGCTTAATAGAAAATATATTTAAAACAAATTCAGATGTACCAAACACTAAAACCTATTTAATTGTGTTCAGAATTAGCTTGCAAATTGATAAAATCTGCTTTAAACGAAACTTTTACTACAGGTAGGTATATTTAACCTATGTAAACATGACACGATCCTTGTTTAACAAAGAATTGTGAGCTCTGAACTCGACAACTAACATTAATTTTTTGCTGACCATTAGAAATACCTTAGTTAATCATTGTAAACATTAAAACTGGAAAAATAAAATTTGAAAATATTCAAGTCAAATCGTGTCCCCGTCCCTTTAAAGACAATGGACAATTTCTCTGATGTTGGCATATGCTTCTGTTTATGTATGTTTGACATGTTTAGAAGGGTGGCAACAAACACATTTTCTTTGATTACTGATTAAATTAAACTATAGTGGAAATTAACACAGTTTTCCCACTTTTTCATATCGATAATTCACATGCTGTTTTTGGCTATATTTAGCTCTAAAACTTAATAGTTATCTCAGATTTCAAACATTTCGGTTGAGCATCACTGAAGAGACATTATTTGTCGAAATGCGCATCTGGTGCATCAAAATTGGTACCGTATAAGTTTTACATGAGGATGGAGATACCTTAAAAGGCGGATTATAATTCCTAATTGCCTGTAGCACTGCCACGATTTAAACATGTCCGACAGTAAAAGAAATTGAGTTACTGGTGAAGACATTTAAATATTTAGGTAGAAAATGAAGTCTTTTAACCAACCATTTGCATAATCAACTATTCATTTATTTTTGGTCACTAATCATGATCATTAGATTGGTTTTGTGCTTAGGATGTTGCTTCTGGTGTCTTTCCAGAAATATGGGGATTCTAACAACCGATTTTATAATATCTAAAGTATCCTTAATACCACAAAAGTGAAGCAATAGTTTGCAATTTCCAACAATTTTATTCAGTATTTTTCTAATGACTTATGAACTTCGGATCTCTCTCTCTCTCTCTCTCTCTCTCTCTCTCTCTCTCTCTCTCTCTCTCTTAAAAGTCCTCTCTCCAAAAACTATATTTCCACAGACAATGTTTATAAGTCTTATGTTTAACAATTTTGGATTGTATGCATTTAGAGTACAATTATATGATCCATATACATGCATCTCCGCCATTGGGCCTGCCCAGAGGCCATGAGCTGGCAATTTGGAAAGCCCTCATTTTTTACACCTAAGTTATTTGTTACCACTGCACGTCATGGAATAAAACAGATTACACAATCCACCCAGTGTCCTACAGGTCTGACCTAATAGTGACTAATCAGGAATTTCATGATTTTTGCAAAGGCCCATGACTTACTACCAATATGTACACGTATAGATCAATTAGATGTTCATGGATATAGATAACATTTTAAAAGCACTTTTAAAACATCCCTGGTATAAACATCAATGAATGTAGGACAAGACAGACGTAAAGGGTACATGCATCACAGATCTAAAGTATTCAAGGCACGGAACAGCAACCACAACATAAGTAGAGGGCGTGATAGATAAAACTAGGACTAATGGACACTGGGAACAGCTGGACACGAGTTATGCTTGATTCGTCAGGTGATATTCATACCTGTAAGCGTCAGTTCTTGAAGACATGCACCCGATCCTCTGAATGCTCGACTGGGAAAATGGAAAAGCTATAACTTTTGCTGTACCTCCAATAATCACATTCCATATTGTAAAGCGAAGAGTTGGGTCCGCGCTGAAACTATTCAAAAGTGGAAAATCAATACAAATATTGTAAAGCGAACAGTTGGGTCCACATTGAAACTATTCAAAAGTAGGAAATCAATACCAAATTGTACTGGTTTACAACTGACTGGACATACATGTTAAACAACCAGCAATGCGTGAGCAATGTATCATTCTGTGGACAGAGAGTTCTATCTATCTATCTATCTATCTATAAGGTGAAAATAACAGAGATCAATCTCATAACTCCTATAAGCAATACAAATAGAGAGTTGGACAAATACCAAAGGTGGGATCAGGTGCCTAGGAGGAGTAAGCATCCCCTGTCGACCGATCACACCCGCCGTGAGCCCTATATCTTGCTCAGCTAAAGGGTGTTATCCGTAGTCAAAATTAGAGTGCCAAGAACGGCCTACCAATCGATCTGAAACAAGCCAGACAGCATTTGACCCAATGATAGGTTGTATTGGCAAACTAGAGTGTTATAACTATCATAGAATTTGTGAAATGCTGACGAAAAACGAGACGAAAAAAACACCCTGCATCATCATGGATGACCATGTAGTGTCTTGTTTCGTGTTCACATGGATACTGTATATCAAATCGACACTGCTTTATATGAATATAAAAACAGGTCAGCTAACAAAGGGGCACAATTCGTGCCCATGGTAATTCCTACAGACTGTTTGGAGACCTGGGGCCTGTTTTACAAAACAACCTACGACAAAGTCGCAAGTCTTAAATTGTATTACATTGTATACAGTTATTACTTTAAATGAATGAATTAAAACTTTTCTGAGGCTAATATTTCAATATTTTCTTTAGAAAATATTTTGCATTCGGAGGGAATGATTTAAAATAAAGTTGAAAATTCCAGTATGTAAAATTTGTCGTAAGTCGTAAATTCTTTTGTAAAACGCACTCCTGATCACCAATGACTACGAAGATATTGTCCATGAGGAACTACAGCACATTTTTAATTTCAACTTCAGAATACTTGTTCGTGGAATCAGAGTGGTCTTTAACAAAGTAATTTTTTGGATGACTAATCACTAGATATGAATATTTCCATTTTTGTTGAAGAAGCAACTTTCTATAATGTCAAAAAGTCTAATCTTTAATTTTACGTGAGGAATGATCGTGTAAAGTGTTGAAAAGTCATACGTTTTGATGTTGTTGATTTGAGAAAATCTTTGCGATTTCAAGTTCACTAAAAGCTCTTTAGGAGTTTTTAGACTCCACATTTGATTTACACCAAGTTTGGCATATGCAGTTGCACAGTACCTTCACAGCTGTTAATATTTTCATGAGGAGTAAAGATAGAGGTGTGGTAGAACATTTACTGGATCCAGCAATATATCTTTGTTTGTAAGGGTTTTATGGAATCCAGTATAGGTACGGTAACTGATATTCATCCGACCCATTGACTGGGGTATTAAATGTGTCCAAAACTAAAGCATGATTTTGAGGAATTTCATCAACTGCCCTAGTTGGAGTATAAGTACGATTACCAAAAGTGGAATTAATGCCAAGTTATATCGGTATGTCAAGCTGCGCATAGGTATATACATGTTGAAACTATTACGAAATTCAATTTCTCTGTCAAGATAACAAAAAATTGTTTAATCATCACTCTACCTCTAGGTAATGACAGAAGGAACTCGAATTACAAGTACATTGTACATTTTTGAAATGCATATACATACTTCCAAACATCAAGTCTACCTCCATTTGAATTTATGCGGAGTACTTCAGACCCGCCTCCAACCTTCAATGACCCCTGTAGATAAAACATAAAAGTCTTAACGACTCCTTTTGATATGATCAGACGAATGCTCGAGCGCCTTTTACAAACCATATTTGAAACAAGGAAATGGCGTTGAAAATGTATATAAACATATGAAATAATATATTTATTTGGCTCCACGTTTTTGGCACGCTGTTTTTGGCTATATTTAGCTCTAAAACTTCATAGTTATTTCGGATTTCAAACATTTCGGTTGAGCATCACTGAAGAGACATTATTTGTCGAAATGCGCATCTGGTGCATCAAAATTGGTACCGTATAAGTTTTACATTTACCTGAATGATAACAGCTAACACTGATAGGAACATAATGAGATATTGTATGACGTCAGTCCAAATAACGGCTTTGATCCCTCCCTATAAAAAGACGATGAATAAGTATTTGCTATACTGTATACCGGGTATATTTTGCCCACGTTTTATTTTCGCCCTTATCCTAACTGGCCAAATGAAAAAAAAACTGCGCGAATATAAATTCATTTAATACTTTAAAACAGCACGAAACAACTTTAGGCTAAACAAAATCTGGACTATTTTTTCCCAGTGAACATGGACAAAATTAACCCGTGATATGTGCAGAAGTCCTCAAATTTACAATTCAATTATCCCGCCCCTAAGACTCCAGGTTGCAGTAATTCTGAAATTTAGAATTTATGTCCCCCTTGTCCCAATAATGCTTTATAAGAAATTTGAAAAGAATTGCAATGACAGTTATCAAGAAGGCGTTAAGAATATTCATTTGTTAACATATTTAATCACTGACCATTTAGGCTCCGCCATGATACCAAAACCCTCACCCCTGGGATCACATAATTTACAATTTTGATAAAGGGTTACATATACCTGTTCATTCAAAATATCCATTCAGTTTCAATTTAGTGTTCATAACATTAAATATACATAAATACTATATACACTGTATCGTTTTTGGCCCCGCCCTGGAGTCAGAACCACTACCCCAGGGATCACGAAATTTACATTTTTGGTATACATCTTCCTGCTTTTATCACTATGCGTTTAATTTTTCTTACACATACGCTGTTGTAGATGAAAAGCATTTTGAAAATTGGTCAATTTTTGCCCCTCTCTTAACGCCTCAGTTGTGCAGGACTCCTCAAATTTATATTTTATGTCCCCCTTGTCCCCAAGATGCTTCATACCAAATTTGAAAAGAATTGGAATGGTGGTTATCAAGAAGTTTAAAATGTTCTATTGTAAACGCACGAAGGACGACGACGGACGCAGACCAATTGCAATAGATCACTTAAGGTTACTCAGATATATATATAAAACCTTCCATTTGCTTTTAGAAAATAATGATTAACAGTCAGAATACTAATTTCATAAAGGGAAATTCTACTTTGTGTTATTCCAACACAATATCATTTCTTATTGGGAATTTGTTGACTATTACTATTCTTTTTCATCAAGAATCGACATATTATTGTGACGTAACATAAAGAACAAGCAACTTACGATAGCAGTGTATACCATACTAATCATGGACACCAGAATTATACACAACCAGACCGGAGCCCCTAAAACTAATGATGTCATATTAATTAATATAAAACAGTTCTAAATCACAGTCAGACCGAGGTCCCTAAAACAAGCAATGTCATATCAATTAATATAAAACAGTTCTAATTCACAGTCAGACCGAGGTCCCTAAACCAAGCAATGTCATATCAATTAATATACATTAATTCTATAGTCACAACCATATCGAGGGCCCTAAACTAACAATATCCTATCCTTTGATATAAAACATTTCACCACTGATATACCCATGGGTGCATGTTTGCCCAACTCTCTATTTTGTTTTTCTTATAGGAGTTACGAGATTAATCACTCTTCGTCATCTTCACCTTGTCATATATACGTTCAAACATAGTACACTAAAACTAACAATGTCCTAAAGATGAAGATATAACGAATAGTGATCAATCTCATAACTCCTGTTAACATACAAAATTTAGATATACATTCAAACATAGCACACTAAAACTAACAATGTCCTAAAGATGAAGATATAACGAATAGTGATCAATCTCATAACTCATGTTAACATACAAAATTTAGATATACATTCAAACATAGCACACTAAAACTAACAATGTCCTAAAGATGAAGATATAACGAATAGTGATCAATCTCATAACTCCTGTTAACATACAGAATTTAGATATACATTCAAACATAACACACTAAAACTAACAATGTCCTAAAGATGAAGATATAACGAATAGTGATCAATCTCATAACTCCTGTTAACATACAAAATTTAGATATACATTCAAACACAGCACACTAAAACTAACAATGTCCTAAAGATGAAGATATAACGAATAGTGATCAATCTCATAACTCCTGTTAACATACAAAATTTAGATATACATTCAAACATAGCACACTAAAACTAACAATGTCCTAAAGATGAAGATATAACGAATAGTGATCAATCTCATAACTCCTGTTAACATACAAAATTTAGATATACATTCAAACACAGCACACTAAAACTAACAATGTCCTAAAGATGAAGATATAACGAATAGTGATCCATTTCATAACTCCTGTTAACATACAAAATTTAGATATACATTCAAACATAGCACACTAAAACTAACAATGTCCTAAAGATGAAGATATAACGAATAGTGATCAATCTCATAACTCCTGTTAACATACAAAATTTAGAGTAGACAAACACGGACTATGGATAGTAGTAGGGTAAACACGGACCCCTGGACACACCAGAGGTGGGATCAGGTGCCTAGGAGGAGTAAGCATCCCCTGTCGACCAGTCATACCCGACGTGAGCCCTATATCTTGATCAGGTAAACGAAGAACTCTGTAGTCAAAATCAGTATGTAAATAATGGTCTAACAATTAGATGCATTGGTAAGTTTCATGGTTATAACGACAACAAAATTTGCTAGATACTACCTTTAAAGGAGACTGTTGAAATCCTTGTAACATCATCGTATTTGTCAGTAGCCTACCTCAATTTTAAAACTTATAATGAAAAGGAAAAGATAACGAATAGCGAAAAATCTCATAACTCCTATAAGAAAGTCAAAATTAAGACTTGTGCAAACACGGACCCCTGCAAATACCAAAGGTGCAATGAGGTACCTAGGAGGAGTAAGCATCCCCTATCAACCGGTCACACCCGCCATGAGCCCTATGAAAGGTGAAGATAACGAACAGTGATCAATCTCATAACTCCTATAAGCGATACAAAATAGATAGTTGGGCAAACACGGACCCCTCGAAACACCAGAGTCGGGATCAGATGCCTAGGAGGAGTTAAAATCCCCTGTCGACAAGTCACACCCACCGTGAGCCCTATATCCTGATCAGATAAACGAAGTTACTCGTAATCAAAATCAGTGTGTCAATAACGGTCTAACAATCGGTATGAAGCACGTCAGACAGCATTTGACCCAATGATAGGTTGTATTAATGACCTAGATAGTTATAACGACCACAGAATTTGCGAAATGCTGACTATATCATACGCAAAACATGCTCTTGTGTATCGAATCAGTTGAAAGAAGTGATAATGGAATATTTGCTACATAAATATGGGGAGTTGACGATTGAGAAGCTGAAATTATCCCGTTTGTCATGATGTCGAGTTGTTAGTTTGCCGTTAATATCTACTTTCAATAAAATATCTAGGTATGAAGCAGAAATGGACGATTCTGTGGTTTCTTTTATTTTGAAAAGGATGGTTAAATTAACACTAGATAAATCTTAATCCATTTACGATCACTGCAAACCATATCTTACCTGTCTCAATGGCTGTAGATACACCAAATGTAACAATGCCTAGGTAGATGAACTGAAACCAAAATAAACAAAACATAAGAACTGCTAAACTTATTGACGAGCAGCTTTGGAATGTATTCTTCTGTAATATATGTCATTAGAAAATATGCCATAGGAATGTTTATCAATGTTATAAGAATACATGGCAATGAAATGTATGTTAATGGAATGCATTCCATTGTATTTTATGATATAGCTAATAATTCTTTAGTAATTAAATTTTCTAAATTCTAGAGAATTTTAGAATGCAATACATGGGTCATTTGTTAACGCCAACTTTTCATGAAATAATAGAATCTGCACTAAACGAGTTTGAGTTACCGTAATTGCATGATTAGTTGTTAAGTAACAGGGGAATTTTTGTTCGGTATTTCTATTTTTGCCGCCGTGAAATAATACCAAAACGGCGTAAAACCATAAACAATCAATTCATCTATTTTTAAAAGAAATTTTACCGGGCCTATAGTTTGAAACTATCCCCTGCTACCTAAACAAATATCCAATCATTTGATAAGCTCTAGTCGCCGGTGTCGATTTTTATCAATGAAGCATCAATTATTACATCATTTCGACCTAGATATACTTCTAAGGACCAATTTGAAACATTTCGCAAGCATTAATTGATGCATTTAGATAAACATTGAAAAACACATTCATATCAGTGTCAGAAATGTTTCATTTTCTAACTTGATAAAAAAATTAATAAATCATCAATATAAAAAAGTTTAGTTACATAAAAAAGGAGTTATTAACTGAACTTACATAAGTGAATATTGGCACTCATTGGGTCACAACTTCGCGAAGCTCAACTCTGCTAATATTCACCAATATATGTTCAATAACATCATGATATGTAATTAGAATGGCAGTCATTTGAATTTATGCTATTTGAATATATTCCACTGCAACTCTACTGACTAGATTACAAAATGTCTATAAACCTTGAAAAAGACCATTAGATGGCCACTGCCAAGTTTTTGAGATCCATTGTCGGACACAGGTATCACTAACACGGGTGCCCCATGGACACGATTTGAGCAAAAAATTTCAAATTTTATTTTCCCATTTTTAATGCTTAGAATGCTTAACTAAAGTATTTCTAATGGTTAGCAAAACTTTGAATATCAGTTGTCATGGTACATGAAAGATACAGAGCTTACAATTCCTTGTTATGTGAACGAGGCTCGTGTCATGATTTTGTTTACATAGGTTAAATATACAAGTAAAAGTTCGTTTAAAGCAGATTCTTTTCAATTCACAAGTTAATTCTGAATACTATATAACTCACCCAAAACAAGAAGGAGAGGAACGTTGTTAGAATACGCACTTTATTGTTTTGGTATCTTAGCTCAAAGTACTGCAATGACAAACAATTAGAATATAACTGTTAAACAAGGTGAAAATGTGAAGATGTCCACGTAAGAAAATCAAATAAAACTTTTACAGGCTATAAAACTTTGTGTATGGGCCTGAAATGATTTTGTTGTCTTTTAGTCTGTTCTATTGTTTGCTTGAAATCATCGTCGGAAACACACGGTCGGTTGCTCTTCTTTTACCATCCGTGGGACACATCGCCGATATTTTCGCATAACTCATTAAAATGCATAATCTTACTTGACCTTTCGAGTACCAATGGGAATCGCCGTAAGTATTCCCGAAACTCTGAGAGTCAACAGTAATGGCGGCGCCCATGAAAGTGTGTGTGTTTTGATGTACCATTATCAAAGATCAGGGTTACAGGGTTCTGTCGTCGAAAACTTCACTTGAACAGAACAGCTATGCTCTAGAGTAACCGAACTTTCGCCAAACAGACGCATCATTTGTATGCAGCCTTTGTACAAGTAACTTAAATCGGGTATGCAAATTCAACGAGTCAATGGTCATGAAAGTGAACCAGATAAAGGAGGAAAGAGATAAGTTGTTAGGTATGTTTACATTTTCGAACAGAATTAATTTCAAAACAAACTGACAAAGAAGTTGTAAAGCATTTCGCTGAAAGCTTTGTAACTAGACTTGTTTAAATGTTTGCTTCGAAAGCCATGGTTTTTCCCGAACAATAGAAATAGGGGGCTTTTACATTGGTTTAATATCGCAATAAGGAATGGTAAAGCGACCAATCATGTAAAGAAGCTGCGATACACCTTCCATCGAAAATATCGGCGTTGTCTTCCACGGGAAGTAAAAGAAATGGGACCGACCGCAGGTTTCTGACGATGGCTTGAAATCAGCTTGGTCATTAAATATGACCAACGCTGAATACAAACGAATGATAACCCACCATAAAAGAGGATACAATTCTGAATTGTTACTATACAGGTATATACATACATCACACTATTTATATCGGTGACAATGCCATAAGAGGATAAATACCGTAATATTTACCTCATTAACACTAGTAATTTTTAGTGGATGAACGACAGGGATGATGATACGAGCGGACACCCAATAAGCTATCCAGAATCCAAAGCCTGAAAATGCCGCCAGATACCCATAGAGATAGGCCTCAGCTGGTACACCCAAAATCAAAATGGACGATTGTGACGTCACCATCAAAGAGAACATTACTGGCAGGAAATTCTGGTTCCGGTTTCCAAGGTGATATTCTATGGTAGTTCCCTGACGTCCGCCAGAGCATGCGTAGTACAACCCAATGACGATGGACACGCATAACACAAGCCCACATACAACATAGTCCTCTACAGCGAACTGCACTTCTGACAACATTTTGTGTTCTTCAGATTTTAATGACAGTAGTCAGCAATACTGGAAACGAAAGAAAACAACCGCTGTAAGGACACAAAGGATTATATATTGTTTAAAGTCCCTCTCGAGAATTTTTCACTCATATGGAGACGTCACCATAATGGTACCTTCACATTCACGGATTTTTCTTACGGATACTTATGTATTCCACAAATCCGTAAAAGTACACGGATTGTTACGATTTAGACACTTTAAAGAGCCATATAAGAACGTTTTAAGAGTATTTACTGGCCATTTACGGTTTATTACGAGTTCTTGCGATGCATTTACGGCAAACATTTACGATTTGTTCGGAGTGAACACGGATAAATATGAGCAATTTACGACATTTTACGAGCTTTTTAGGGATTGTTACGAGTATATAAAGGAAATTTACGATTTAGCTTAGCGTTTACGTGTAAATCACGACCTGTTAACGTGTTGATAATGTGCTGTTACGAATAGTTCGGAGTTAGTTACGATTGTTTACGTTTTTGACTCAAAAGTGTTCGCAATTGACATTGTATTTGATTCATCATTCGACAACTGACATTACTTGGAACAAAATAAAATCCTGTATGTAACTCTTCTTACATGTTCAATTAAACTTAGTTCTATTTTCAATAGTTTTCCCAAAAATTTGAGGGATGCTTTTTCTACAGGTCGCCCCTCCCCAGAGAAAAACTTACTTATAAACAATAATGGAAAAAGAAACACATTTCCAGAAAATTTTAGTAGAAAGTGTACATACATGTAATGTAAACGCAGGGTTTGTATGATTTGTAAGGAGAATATGTTGGCGACAAATTAGGACACAAAACGTGGTTGCCATAAAAAACAGTATGCTAGTTAGGTATGCTACGTCTGTGATGCAAAATCATTTATTGGAATAAAGCTACTCATTATTGTTCTCTACAACATGTATATTATCATCTCTCTCTCTCTCTCTCTCTCTTTCTATCCTGTGGGGATCCGGGTTAGAATAGGTCCGCAGCACCCCTTGCTTGTCGTAGAAGGCGACTAAATGGGGCGGTCCTTCGGATGAGACCGCAAAAACCAAGGTCCCGTGTCACAGCAGGTGTGGCACGATACAGATCCCTCCCTACTCAAAAGGCCATAAGCGCTGAGCATAGGCCTAAATTTTGCAGCCCTTCACCCGCAGTGGTGACGTCTCCATATGAGTGAAATATTCTCGAGAGGGACGCTAAACAATATTCTCTCTCTCTCTCTCTCTCTCTCTCTCTCTCTCTCTCTCCGAAGTATGAGTGATCAGACGCATCACATACTGTTGGTGTCAAAACCTCAAGGCGCTCTATACAAATCTATCAATTCACCCATATGCACATTACTAAAGATATCTTTTTCCGATGCCAAATTAGCGACTTGTCACCATGTTAACCGACCTTGACCGACATATCAAATATTGGGGCGGAACTAAGAATTCACAAGTTTACTGAAAATATTACACTATTAATAAAAAATGTTGACGAATAATATATGCAGATCATGGATCATATTTGAATTGAATTGAATTATAAGTCAACAACGTTTATTTATTCACATGATGCATAAACTCTCGGCAAATCACGGGAACAATCATGGTAGAATATGTACACAAGTGGAAAAATTTATTAAAACATTTTCGGATGTTTTCGTACATCAAAGGTCTGTCTGTTGTTTATGTATGACGTATTTACCTTATGAACCTGTTCGTTATTGTCCTTGCAGTAGTTATATTTGTTTACTTTGGACCTGTTGTACAGGACTCCACTAGAAATGACGGAATGTTAAAAATCAGAGGATGCTTACGCAACGGTAACCTGATATACCCCGTTCTTTAGTGTGTTGTTTTTCTTTTGTTCTATCTATTTTTAGATTCAGTTTAACATAAAAACATCATTAGATTACCAAATATTGTTATCTCCATGAAAGGAATTAATGCAAAGTCTGCAGCATTGTAATATTCATTTGTCATTTGAAATAGAAATTGGAGAGAGAGAAAGAGACAAACATACCTCATCTTTTCAATCAATCCTTGAATGCGTGAAACACTTAGCTGACATGTGTATAAACATCGGAGAAGACATACAAAGCATGTTTTATAAATAGACGATCGCTAGACCAAAACATGTATCGCTTACCATCGACAGCAGAGGTGGAAATATTCAAGTCCCTAAAAATTTCACACACACCGCAGTGCACCGGGTGTTAATTAGGATAAATGAATAAGTTTGGTTTCACAAGATATATGTAAATTATGACAAATTGCATCTGAGTATTATTTATGACTACTTTGGAAATAATGACAGGCATAGATGACTCTCTCCTCACGGTTCAATTGTGAACTGTCTCCACACAGAAGTTTTACTTTTTCGTCACGCCGCCGGGGCAATTCACTATACATTCAAGGTCAGCCGTTTGAAGTGGTACCAAAATCACACCATCCTGCCATTGTGAAACACTTCAAAGTTAAAAATTTGATATGCCTGTAAATGAATACTCATTAATATTATAGCCATTTTACCGAGGTGTCCCTAGGTTTCAAATTTATCTACCATTCCCATAAAGTATGATTTGCCTTCAGTGCAGAATCTTCTCCAAAAGTACATTTATTCTCTGTCAGCATTTTAACCCTTGTTTGTTTCTGTCATCTTCTTTTATTCATAAACAACTCAGAACTAAGAGATTACTAACTAACGATTTCTTCACCTTTCCTTGTGTAATAAAAGGTTGCTTTAATAATTCATGTAGTTACTTGTAAATTTAATATCCGCAAATTAATTTGCCCAAACGAAAGAAACAGCATTTGAAAAAATCCACCCAAATGAAATGTACCCGTTAAGACTCAGGGAATCTACACGTATTTACTTCGTAATTTTGCTTTTAAATATTTTTGTTTCTGATGTTCACAGAAGGTATAAGATGTACACCTTAGCAGAATGAACATTTTTATGTAAGATTTGATCTTGCATAATTCTTCATTTGTGTTATTCGGCCTGCAAGACATTTTAAATGTGTGCATTTTGAAAGCGAAATCTGATACATTGTATATTGCTAGGCGAAAACTCGTAACTTGATTTTTTCTTCTTCTTTAAAACCCAAGAATAATATGTGACCATTGCACACTGAACTGCAAATTATATCTATTAATTCTTAGCAAACTTTTTTCTTTTCTTTTTTTGTACAGTAACATAACCACTCCCAAGCATAAAGTAGATGTTAGATGCTCTCAGTCACACACACAATACTCCACGGGTTGTTGAATAGGAGAAATGAAAAAAGTTTGCTCTCACAAAATATGTAAATTATAATAAATTTGATCTGAATATTATCTATGACGGCTACACTGCATAGGAAATAATGACAAAGATGGCCCTATCCGTGCTGACTGCTTAAGGTTGACCTGTGAACTATCTCCAAAAGTAGGTTTTCTTTTCCGTCACGCCGCCGGGGTATTCAATACATATACATCCAAGGTCAGCTGTTTTAAGTGATACATTCACCACACAAGTAGAAAACATCGTAAAACACTTCAAAGTTAAAATGCTATATGCCTAGAAATGAATACCCATTTATATATTTATTTAACCGAGGTGTTCGGAGGTCTTAGTTTTATTTTACCTTTCGCGTATTATAATTCTATGGGTATGATTTGCAGATAGTGCAGCGACTTCTCTAAAAGTATATTTATCCTATGTTAGGCACCTTTAACTCTTGTTAGTTTCTGTCACCTTCTTTCATTCATAAATAACTCAGAAATAACAAGAGATTCCGAACTAACGATTTGTTCATGTTTTCATGATATATGGTGCTTTATAATTGATGTAGTGAACGTTTTTGATTTAACCGCAATTTTCTTTTATAAAGATCTTTCACATACATGTATCAAATACTACTAAATATACAGTTACTATGTTTTTAAATTGTGTTTTACTTTCATCTCTATAAATCATTGTTCCAGGTATTGTTAATAAATATTTGTCCATTCATTTTTGAACATGTATAAGGGTAAGAACTACAAGGCGAATGAACTTCATGATGTATGTTGGCGTGTAGGTCGTGATTTATTTTCAAAACTGAAAGAAGATGGGTGACTTTATGGAGCAGAGAACCCACAGAAGGACAAATATCAAAGTTAAAATTGAAACTCTCCAGAAAAAGAAAAATTTGCATTCTAGTTACAACAATCAATCCATATTTTCCAAAAAGCTTTCTCGATATGCCCATTTCAAAGGAACATTGAAAAAAATCCTATTTAAAATCACGTATACGCGAAAAACGCACAAAATAACAATAAATTTGACTTTTCCAAGCAGATTTTCATAAGAAGTGGGCCAAGTCTCCACTGTGAACTGAGTAAAATATGTTAGTACATGTTAAGGTGTACAATGTTTTGTAAATAAAAGTATGAAGACTTGACCCACTCAATGAAAAAAAAATTACTTCTTGTACCAGGTATATAACTTTTGTCGTATTATCAAGAAAATTTCTATGTCCACGACGGGTTACTTTACATAGCCTGAAATTCGAAATTCTCTCATGAGATGGATAGCCGAGGTGGTATAGTCGAGTGTGAACAACAGTAATGGAAAAGCTGGGTAAGATATCAGAAGTTTGGACTATCATTCGATTATACTCTTTTCATGAAGATGTGACCATTCGTGGTCAGGAATAATATAGTTAGGATTTAATGATATTGTGCAATTTGGGCCTTTTACCACAGACGAAACTGCTGTGACTAGCAAATAATGTCTATTAGTCAACCAGAGCTACATGTAAATAATAAGACAATAAATATGATTTTTTAAAATTGATTTATTATATCGATCACTGTACATGAACATAGGTGAATTTAACCTTTCATATATTTAGTAATAATCTTTTTGTAAGATGTATGCGATTGTGACAGATGTTAATTTTTAGTTTTATTTTCTTTATTTTTACATTCCGTCGCAATTTCAACAATTCTGTACAAATCTGAACATCGGGGTTCCGGTCGAAATAAAAATTGCATCCAGATCCCGATTTAAAAAACAAACCACAATACATCTCCGGATGGCGATGCTCTAAATTTTTCAGCTGTATTCCTGCTGCATATTGTTCCAGTCGGAACTTCATTTGCATACTTCATGCCAAATTCCGATCTCATGACGAGCGACACCTGTCACTGACCTGTCTTGACTATATATTCCGGTCGGAAACTCCAGATTACATCATTTACAAGTGGGGGATTTCGTAACGTTAGAATATACATTGTACTTTCCTTCACAGCCACGACAGATACACATACTGGAAAGAAAATAAAATACACAATCTCAGTTTTGTGTTGTGAATACATTCTTATGTAACATTTTTTAATTTTCTTAACCGGGATCCAGATAATTCATAATAACGGTATTAATCGGGTATGGACTTGTGTAACGTTTTCAATTATGGGCGCTCGATGCACTGGAGAGTTTTTAGCAATTTGAGTGTTCTACGGGCTTGGATTTCTAAAAAAAAAAAAAAAAAAATCTCAAACTTTAGTTTAAGTTTTCAGATTCAGATTCTTTATTTCCTTAAGCTATACAGCTCATCGGTTATAAATACAAATTATTTATAAATATATACAAATAAGATAGTAGAGGGTGAGTAGACATAGAAATACAATTTTGAGGATATAAAATCAATGCATTTCAACATACATATAACAATACACGTGAATAATATGTCATAGCAAGTACAGAATTAGTTTACTTGAGCAGTCAAAATTTGAGTAGAATTTCAAACTTAAATCCAAGTATCGACTGAAGTTCATTTCAAGAAATCCAGGCTTGTTCCTTATTCTTAACTTGTTATATCAAAATGTCTACCCTACAAGGTTGATCCAAAAGCTCTTTCTTCTATAATGTTATTGTGATGACGCAACGACATAAACTATGAATAGTTATACAAGTAGCTGTATAAACTAGAAGTTTCGTCTAATATGACCAGAACTTCTTACAACTTTATGATAACACTTAAAGTCAGACAAACAGCTTGAAAATGGTCGGATGCGAAATTCGGTGGAGTCTTTGAAGTGACTTTAGGTTAAAATCGCGTCACCTTTGCCTGTTCTGTTGTAAAAAGTCACTATAACACTGGACCCCTCTTCTCCATCTCTGACTTATAAAGGAGGCTAGGCACACATCTTGCACTCAATATATTAGACGAAGCTCGCAGGCCTTATCGGCACCTTAGTCGTCCCCGCCTTTCATAACATCCGTTTCTATGACCATTGTCAAATCAGTACTGTCCGGAGTTCATCAAAAACATTCTATACATATATTCAAAGTAGGGTAAATACTATCAATTATGATTTTGAATTAAATTTTATGAAAAAAAGTTATATCAAGGAATTCCACGAACCTTTGGATTAACCCTCGTATCTTTAGCTCGGTTGTATCATTTTGACATGTTAGTGTATCGGGCCTCCTCAAACTATACCATTTAACATAAGGATGAAAAATTATACCGTATTTGTTGAAAGTTGGACATTTCTTAAGTAAGTAGATCATCCTCTCTTGGGTCACGTGATGTCTGGAGGCCCATGGAACCACCATTTTCCAATGATTTGGAGTCTATCAGAATATCCTGGTTATCGGAGCGCTCGGCTGCTTTTATTTGTTTCCGCCTCTAGATGTTAAAATAAAAAGAAAATGTTGACTGCTATTCTTGCATTGCATGGTATTACTAGCCCCCACCCATCACTGCTATGTTTAGTGGAATTTTATCGATTGCACCTCTATACCATCTTAATAAATACTGAAAGGTGAAGATAACGAACAGTGATCAATCTCATAACTCCTACAAGCAATACAAAATAGATAGTTGGACAAACACGGATCCCTGGACATACCAGAGGTAATCTAAAGCTTAACATATGGTTACATGAATCATGTTCAGTAAAAGAGCATAAATGGTAGGGGGAAGTGAAATAAGATGTTTTCCAGAAAAGTCTGCTTAATATTAGTTATAAGATTCATCTCTCACTGCCTATGGTTAGTTCCGTTTTTCCTCAAAACTAGAATGATGTTCTGTCATTGGATAGAACAGGCCACGTGTTTGCGGCTAAAATTCTTTTAGACGGCAAGTGGCAAAATTTAGATGGCAATATGGAGCCCGGAACATTTTTTAATTGTAATTCTTTCTGATATATATTTACATACCACCGTGTAAAAGTTTTGTTCCTCGACAACAGGAAACATTTATTAGGTTTGTAACTGTCTGTCTTCAGAAATATATCGTATTGTTAATATACATAGGAGGGCTAGATTAGATACACAAACATATTTCATCTTATCGAGGAGCATACTACAACGGATAATATCCATGTTTGTACATAAATCCGTCAAAGTGCCGTTTACTGATTTCTTGCTGACTGTCTCTAGAAGGAATTTCAGCAGTCACGTGATATGTTTTATCCAATGATGACATTTCATTTTGAGGAGAAATTATTTATCATTCATCCTACATATCATAAAAAGGATGATAATGTTCAGTGGTGGATCCAGAAAGGGGGGGGGGGTATTTGGTTTGCAACCCCCTTACCGGTTGAATATTCTTAACAAATATGATTATGTTTTGTCATTTAGGGTTTCCAACTCACTTACCCTTTTGGACAGAAAGGTACAAACCGCCACCCCACCCCTTTAAATTTTTTGGATCCGCCACTGAAGTTGTGCAGTTCTGTCATTAATCATTATAAGCACGAGGGTTACTTGCTTAAGGTATACAATGTATAACGGAAGGATGATGAACAATTTTGAAGGATTTAAATCAACATGTCGGAATATTTATTGCTAAATAATGATGAAAGTGAAGTATATGAAATTCACATGGCTGGTATAAATGATTAGAAGCCGACTTCTTTGCACTTAATACTTTTTTGGCGAATTATCTGCCCTTTATAAAAACAATAAAAATCTAATTTTCTAAAATATGTGTGGTAAACGATTAATTTTATTTCATATTTTCATAAAGAGAAAGTCTATGTAACTTTCTACCAAGAGATTTGTATGAAAATATAATTTCTTTAAAAAATATTTTAATAAAACATGCTCTTCCCAAAGACTTCGATGTTAAATTCTAGGTGAAATAAATCAAGCAGTAAACAAAATTTAGAAAATTTCTATGGTGAATTACTTTCATTAGATGAATCCTTCAAAATGATACCGTGATTACAAAAATCCCACCATCCATTTAATAGGTATTAAATATGTTCGTTACATACATTGAATACCTTAACACATTGTCAAGTAAAATAATTCGAAAAAATCTCATGAAATGGACATACTAATATTTTACGGTCATATTATAATGGCAGGAAATCGTTTAATGGGAAGCCGTTTAAAACAGGGTTGATTGTATATAATTATACGCTTAGCCTAACCAAATTTCTTTTGTTTGATACCTTTGGTATCGTTGATCCACAAGATAGTACAGATTTAATTTTCTTGGGCAGATACGGAAAAAACTGTTCTGTGAAACTCAAGACATATCTCGCATCAACATCTTCTTCTTTGGGGGCGCCTTCAGGAAAAAAGAAATAGTATATTTAGCAACTATTTACGTTCATATACCGAGGAATCGTTATATTTCGTGGGGAATAAAACTTCACGAGTAATTCCACCCCCTTTCCAACAATTTCTAATATCAAGGAACAACACAGTTTGAATAATATTTTTGATAAATGCACAGAAACAATATCCATCAAATTACACCCCAATGAAACTGTGAATTTTGGCAATACATGAAAATCTGTCCCTGTGGTTTCACATCATTCCACAATATGCATGTGCTCAGGAGGCCTTAATTTTCCAACATATCAATTAATTTCCAAAGGAATGAAACAATTTAAAAATTAAACAATAGAATCACTGGGGGGATTCCGTAGAAACTTAGATTTTATATAGGGCTACTCTGTCAACAACATTTCAGTCGCATTTTGTCGATCAATGAATCTATATGATTCACTTCTGACTTGCATTCCTCGACAAAATCTCAAGTTTAAGTTTGAGTTTTCCTTTATCTATAGTAGTCATAATATGGGTAAAATTGTAGACTTAATTAAGTCCAAGTTTCAAATTAATTTTTCTCTCGAGAAATCCAAGCAACAACACCACTTATGAATATATGAGTGCTTGGAATATTTACAAATGCATAATGCATTTCCGGAATATTCATAACGCAATATGAAATAATGAAAATGAATGGCGATAAAATTCTCACAATCATGTTTTGTGTGCTGTATGTACAGTGTAGACATTGCGCAAGATCTACTTCAATATTGTTTTACAGATGTCTCACCAGTAATGTAGTGTACTAGTGTATCTAACTTCGCAATCATTATTTTTAAAGAATAAAAAGATCGAACCATGCTTCAGTCATTAAAGAAAACATCATTTCCTTAATTGAATAATGAAATTTCCAACCCAAGGACATAGCACAGATGCTTACCTACAATTTGGCTGACGATTAATCCAATGATGATCACAAGAACAATGGCAATGAGGTCAAACCATTGAAAGGACAAGGTGTAAATCTTATTAAAACCTTCTCTGTAAATGAAAATTTTTTAGTTGAATATTAATTAGCTCATATTACACATTAAAGTAGTTTGTCTTCTACTTTGTCGATGATTCTATCAATAAAGTTTGTCGTCATCCCTCTGCCGTATATACATGCATATCTTCTTCTGTCTGTAAGTCTTATCAATAAAGTGAGTAAAATCTCTCTCTCTCTCTCTCTCTCTCTCTCTCTCTCTCTCTCTCTGTAACACATTATTCTGTCTACATATTTTTTTTTCTATTCTGTGTTATGTTTCTCACAATCTGGCTGACGATGTACTGCTTGATGATGTGACTGGTGCTGTAATAGTTTTGTATTTACACAAAATGCTGTACTAGTGTTGTGGTTACTTATAATGTGAAAGGTGCTAGCATGTACATGTAATAACTCACAATAAGGCTGGCGCTGTGCTAACAGTTTCGTTTGCAATTTTCGTTCCATAAAACGATGAATTTGAAGACAGTAAGCTGCTCGTCAGAGTAAAATTGCCAAAACATTTATCTACAGGGGCTGGACCAAGCTTCTTCTCCCCTCCACGAGGACCTACCATAATATTACCAATGGCCATCCAAAGGTAGAAAATAAACGAGACAATGCCACCGATAATAGCTCCCTAGTAATAAAAACAAAACAGAAACTTATTTCCATTACGATTCAACATTATTTTCATATCGTGATAGGATCGACTGGAGATGGAAATCTACAAGTTTACACACGTGAGACAAGTCTACACACGATTCATAATCAGTAATGCCTTCTATGTTTCCAGTTACTTTGGAGAAACTGAACGACATGATAAGCAAGGAATAACATTAGAGAAATTCACGATGCGGCATAATTTTATATTTCAAATTATTTCATGGAAATAAAATTTACTCTTGACAACCGTTCATACACGCCAGGAAATAGATCTAAACCCTTTAAATGCGTATTCTATTGTTGAAGATTCTGTCACAATCTAAGAGATCATCTCTTCATATGGTGGATTTTTCCAAGAGTGTGAACTGAACAATGCATTATTTCCTACACTTAAATCGTCTGCTAGACATTGTCTTCTTGGTGACAACTCGGACTCTTTATTGAATTGAATTTTCTTTCATAGAAGTTTCATTTTTGATACTTTACCGCTGTTGTTGCAGAGGTGCAGAAAATACTGTATAGCAATATCCCAGTGAAAGGACCTGTTGGAATTGTCAACACCAATTGAGCCAGCTAAAATAGATTTACATGAAAAAGTGAAGAAATAACAAACAGTGATTAATTTCATAAATCCCATAAAGAATTCAAAATTAAATGAAGGGCAATCACAGACCCCTGGACATACCAGAGGTAGGATGGATACCTGAGAGGATTAAACATCTCCATTTGACCGTTCACAATCACCATTAGTCCAATATCTTCATCATTTTAAAAAGTGATCCGTAGTCAAAATCGGTATGAAACAAGATGTGTTTGTGAAACACAAATGCCCCCGATAATGGCCAATTCCAAAGATGGCCAAGGTCACAAGGGCAAATATCTTGGTACCAGTAGAAAGATCTTGTCAAAAGAAATGCTCATGTATAATATGAAAGCTCCAATATTTACCATTTAGAAGTTGTGACCAATGTAAAAAAAAAAATTAAAAGTAAGTTAAATGTCAAGGTCAAAAGGTTTAATACCAACAGAAAGGCCTTGTCACAAGGAACACTCGTGTGAAATATCAAAGCTCTATCACTTATTGTTCAAGAGTTATTAGCAAGGTTAAATTTTCAAAAAGTAGGCCAAACTCCAAGGTCAAGGTCACAGGGTCAAAATTGTTCGTACCCATGGAAAGGTCTTGTCACAAGGAATACTCATGTGAAATATCAAAGCGCTATCACTTATTATTCAAAAGTTATTAGCAAGGTTAAAGTTTTCAAAAAGTCAGTCAAACTCCAAGTCACGGGGTCAAAAATGTTAAAAGTTTCAGACAGAATTACAGATTTACAGAATGACAGACAGGACAAAAACAATATCTCCCCCCCCCCCCCCCCCCCCCCCGATCTTCGATCTCGGGGGCATAAAAATATGCTAACTGCAATAACGTAGCCCTATCCATAGGATCTCCGTAATGCTACAAAACAATTTAATGAATAACCTATAATAAGCTCTGTGTATTGGTTTTGCTGCTAACATTACGTAGACTTCCTAAAGGGTGACACCGGCGGTTATCACGAATGAAAGAGATGACACGAGGACACACTATTTCGTCTTGATAGCTCAATAATACTCCCTATTTTGAAAGCAGAGATAACGCTTCCGCCTCCCTCATGACGGTGTTCAATGCCATCAGTCATCTGTACATAGGTAAATAGATATTACATGAATAAAGCCGAAAATAGAAACGACAAATTCAGTATTTAGGAGAATCTCCCAGACCAAGTTGGCATGTTTCGAGTCTTCAAACCTTCGACAGATTCCACACGTTTACTGAATACATATACATTTTGCAATAGACTCCCGATCGCGATGTCATATCGCCTGAATCGCTCGCACATCAGGATCCAAAATTCACATCAAAATAATATTTATTTAGTTTTCCTCCACAAATGCAACCTTTAACGAAAAATTGGCCGAACCGTCCCTCTATCTAGGTGTTAAACAGTCACACTTACGACCAGGACAAGAGTGCATAAACAACCTCCCAGCAGAAGTAACAAAACCAAACATAAAATTATGATTATTTTGTTAATTGTAGATTAATATCACTCACCTTCAGAAGCGTTCCCTTTACATTTGCAAGTAATAGTGACATGCCTGTTGTTATTAACGAAACAAAAACCACTAAAAAAGAAAACATATACTGTATTAAGTTGTGGACTTGTATACATACAACATGAATAACAATTTACAACCTTGTCCTCATCGTGTTTACAATTATTGATATAACATGAGGCCCATGGACCTTCATGGTCACCTGAGTGTGTAAAATTTTTACTCTTTATAAACCATCGTGTTAACTGTGTGCTTTCCGTGAAAGGAAAAGAATTCCGTGGGAATCTGGGTTAGAATAGGTTCTCAGTACCCCTTGCTTGTCGTAAGAGGCGATTGAAGAGACCACACAAAACGAGGTTCCGTGTCACAGCAGGTGTGGCATGAAAAAGATCCATTCCTGCTCAATGGCCATAAGCGCCGAGCATTGGCCTAAATTTTGTATCCGGCAGTGGTGACGTCGCTACAGGGTATGCTTACTCTTCCTAGGCACCTGATCCCACCTCTGGTGTGTCCAGGGGTCCGTGTGTGCCCAACTATCTATTTTGTATTGCTTGTAGGAGTTATGAGATTGATCACTGTTCGTTATCTTCACCTTGCATGAGTGAAATATTCTCCAGAGGGACGTTAAACAAATGAATATTCAATCATTCCATCCGTGAAAAGGTAAAGATAACGAATAGAGATCATTCCCACGATTCCTATAAAAATAGAAAATCAAGCCTAAAGCAAACACGGGCTCCTGGACACAGCAGAAGTGGGATCAGATACCTAGAAGGAGTAAGCATCCCCTGTTGATTGGTCCCATTCACTGTGAACCCTATATATCTTGATCAGGTAAACGGGGTAATCCGTAGTTAAATCAGTATGTAAAGAACGGTCTAACAATTGTATGAAATACGTCAGACAGCATTCGATCTAAAGAGAGGCTGTATCTGTAAATTAGATCGTTATAACCACTTTGAGAAATGTTGGCTTTAAAACGATACTTGAAATCTCTATTACAGCCCTCTTTGGAATTCAATTGTCGTTGTAGAATTCAAATAGAAAATAACATTTCGTGATGAAACGTATTCACCTATAAAAGAATTCTAAATTATCAAGTGTGTATGATAGTTATCAAAATACATGTATATCCATCATCTAATTAAATAAAAAAAAGTATACATAGATAAGTATGAACTAACAACTCAACTTTATGACAAACAAGGAATTTAGCTATTCCATCGTCAACTTCCCAGTTATTTAATAATGTTTCCTGTATATATATATATATATGGTGTGTATGTCTCTCAACTGATTCGATACGACGCACGAGTTTGTTCTGCGTATGATCAGTTTTTAAATCGTGAAAGGTTACTGACAAATAAGTTGATGTTATAAGAGTTTCAACAGTCCCGTAAAAAGTCAGCATTCGCAAATTATATGGTCGTTATAACGATCTAGTTTGCCAATACAACCTATTGTTGGGTAAAGTGCTGT